>NC_083628.1:24654112-24869112 GCF_963584025.1 Labrus mixtus
AGTCTAAGCCTGTAGCAGCATCACTCAGAGCCCTAACTATAAATGTCATAAATGTACAATTTCTTGAACAAATGACAAGCTTGCAACTTCAATCTGGGACTTTCCTTGATTCTAATCTCCAGTTTACATTGTAAAATAGTTCAAATCAGATATTTGAAATGTTACATGTGATCCTCAGGAAGAATAGTAGTGTTTTAGGGCACAGCTCATGAGAATCATATGAAATAAACAAGAAACTGATTTTTTACCCCTAAAATCGAAAGGGTTACAACAATCCTTACTTCTTATCCGATGCATTGTAAAGCTTCTGATGCACAATACAAGTGGCATCCAGTTTGTGTAAACTGTCTTCAGTGGCCTATTACAACCCTCTAATGGCATACATATAGAAATCCCTCTATATCTACTACAAATAAAAAAAAGCAACTGAAACTCAACCAAATCCATGAATGATTACCCCTAACAATAAGTAAATCCGCAGAACTAAAATTCAATTTTCAGCAATCCCATAGTCCTACTGCTAGACGCCATTCAAAGCTCATGAGGATTTGGACTTAAGGCGACTTAGAGGTGATTTATGCAGTAACCCAAATAGCTGTAAGAAAGGCACAAGTCTCTGAACGAGAACCTGTCTCTATATCATGACTCACTACAGCTACGCTCTGCCTGACATAGGTATGGTATACTGGATATCAGATTGCCAAGGATTGTGCTACATCGGGTATTTCAAGTGTCATGCAGTTAAAGTAGACCATCTCTCTCACTGCTGGCTATGGAGAGGGGAAAAAAATATCAATCATGAATGTCAAAACAATTTGAGATATCTCTGACATGGTTGTTTAAAACAGTTCAGCTTCAGTTTACCAATCCATAAAAAGAATCAGATTCCATATCTCAGAGAACGATACATTCTTTATGTAATATATACAGTAATATATCGTGACAAAAAAATAATTCCGAAATGGATTCTCATTCGCCATAATTTTAAGCATTTGTTATGTAATGCTATGTGTTATATATGTTATTATCTCTTTCAACGACCTATGTCAGCAGCTGATTGCCTTATGATATTACATATGATGACAGTTATTTGTAAAATAGAGAAAAATTAAAATCAGCTTGAGACCATGCGAAAGCCTGCTTTGTAAAACAGCCTGTGACAAAAGTCTTGGTATCATTGGTAATATTCATTTAAGAGTTAATAGTAGGAAGGTGATATTTAGATACTTTCAGATAACAGCAGAGTTTCTTATAACTCAATTTGATTTGGCAAAAAAATATTTTTTGGGGGGAAAATGATGCTGTCCAAATTTCATTTCTACCCAGTAATTCTTCATGCTGCAAAAATATATGATAAATATATGTCTTTAAATTCTACATTTAACAACAGATTCTATTGGTTTCTAGTGGTTTTTGGTTCAACACAGTTGAACAACTGGGAATTCAAAGATATACCTGAAACCATGATCTCTTCGGTACCTCACCTGTCACTTTCAGTGTTTAGAAAAAGATAAATCTCAGTGTTAATAATTTAAATTAAGGTCTGACTTGGTGAAACATAACTTATAGATACAAACAACACTTAAGAAAAGCCAGATTTAAAATGAAGGTTAAATACACAAAGTTCACATGGGCTACGTTTTGGAAGCTATAAAATACAACCATTGGTAGAGGATTATTCACAAGGTCCAGTAAATCTAAAAAGACCTAAACGTCTATTGTGGCAAAATACAGTGTAAGCTCTACAAGCGTTTGTGTACAATTCGTTTTTTTTCCAAGTGTCCCAGCTTAAACCAGCTGGACACAATTCTCAGGTGCTTCCTTGCATCATAGGATATCCTTTACAGGATATTGAATTGAATGTACTGACACTGACTTAATTCTATTGTAATGTACCAGTTTGAACTATGGAGTGTACTGCTGTATAAACTCTTCACATTTAGAGTTTGTAGACATACTGCAAGACTGTTTAAAATTGGCTTAATTAATCAGTCAATAGTGTTGAAGAATGTGTGTGTACAGTTGTTTGACACACATTTTGTGAAATGTGGTTGTCTTACCTGTTTATCCACATAATACAGTAAATAAGAGAGACAGCGGCTTATAGAAGGCCGGCTGAAAAAAGAGAAAAAGCCTGTTGTAACTCAGCAGGTTTTGGAGGTGGCAGACTGACTGTGTCCCAATCTACAATGCCAGAAACCAGCTTCATCTAACAATTTTAACCTGTTTGATAGACTGAGGTCATGCGCTGATTGATCAGGGTCGCATCAACTACAGCGCTTTAATAGTCTTTTGACTATTGAAAGCGCTTTTACACTGCAGGTTACACTTACCCTAAAGACCACATTCACCCAATGATGGCAGACACTGATATGTAAAGAGTCTATAAGTATTCACCAATCCATTCATTCATATAATTCACATGCCACCTACAAAGCAGTGGAAGCAACATTGGGGTTATGTGTCATGCCCAAGGAAACAGAGACATCTGGAGCTGGGGATTGAAAACCCCACCATCCAGTTGAGGGACGACAGACTTCACCACTCTACCACTGATCCACAGCCACTCCAAATTAAAGAATGTTCAGTGGTTCTAACAACACAGGTGTAGAACACAGGAGCGTTTTGCTTGCAGCTGGCTACCTTTGCGTCAAAGAGCAATGTCCGCCGCCCTAAACTTGGAAAGGAAAGACTCTTTTCATTAGTTAGAACTCTCTGGTTCAGCCAAAGGCAGCCCTAGCAGGCAACAGATGGGGAGTTAAAAGTTTAGACTACTTCTGTTTAACATGTTCTGTGTTGTAAGCTGCAGTACTGAGACAGAAAAGCTCTGATGCGTTTTTGATTTATAGAATAAGGCTAATAGGGCAAGGGGAAACAGCTGAGTTAGGAAGAACAATTTAAGGCCTTAAATCTGACTAGATATAAGATTCAGGATGTGAACCACGGCCTTCAGCATGAAGGACTTATGCTTGAAATGTCATCAGCATTCTCAATAAAGATTTGAAATTTTGATAATACTGAATAGAAAACCTAGGACATCCGTTTCATTCAGACAGTGCTGACATTTTTTTCTAAAAGCTGTCTTTTTGGGTTAGAACTGATTTTGATTGAAGGACTTTTCGAGTTGAGCTTGCCCACGCTTTGTTTGCTCATGCTTTATGCACCACTCATTCACCCAAGCACCTTGTACTGTATCTATGTCCCTGCAAAAAATACCAAAATATATAACAAAAAATGTAGAGTCAGGGAAAGTCCTTGGCTAAATGTTGCTTAGTGATAATGATGGATTAATGTTGGGTCTTTGTAGATCATATGACAAAGAGTAAGGTCTTTGACCTGATCTTTTGTAAATTGAGTAATGGCACAAAAGGGTTTCTATATTCAGGGAATGCAACAGTTGATTTCAAAAACTGCACAAAAGGTTTGTAAAAAAACAAAAATAGGACACGCTCATACAAATAGTCAGACAAGAAAATTATGTGTTTTAAGTCATTTTTGACAAGTCTTCGTTTTTATAATGATCATTGTCCATCAGTGGGTGGTTAGCTTATTGACTGGCATCAGCCTCACCACTGGTGAGAACATTAGCAAAATATGTTGCAGCTGTTAAAGGGAGTGTAGACTTCATTTATGGGGGAAATCCTTCATGCATGAAAAGTGTGGTGTAAAATTGACTCACTTCAAATTAGAGCTCAGGGTCATTGAGTATAGAAAACCCATGCTGTATCAGCTGAGCTAGAGCCAAAGTGATGAAGATATGGGTATCTTTTTTTGCCATCTCCTTACAATTTTTTTAAACTGAATAAAATGACTCCCAGGATTGTGAAAGGTATGTTCCGACTGGCGTTTTTGTTTTATTTGTTTATTTAACAGGGACACATGCAATGAACATTGCTTCTTATATTAAATACAAAGTAGATGCCATGCATTAAGGTTTCTTGCCGTGGCTAATTTGCAATCCTTATCCCTGGCTAGGCTTTTAATTCTTTCCTCAGTTTCATTGTGTGCATTTGTGTCAGTGTGTGTGCCTATAGAAAAATAAGTTTAGCATGAAAGTATTTTATTAGTTATAAGTTATGCAATGAGCTCAGTGAACAAGTATAAACCCAAAGAAAATGTAAGACAATGGAGGGAAATAAATGTCCTTCTGACTAGCCCCACAGAAATGTAGATTCATGTACATCTTGCACATTCATTAAAAAAATTAATTACTTTTCATTTCCTTAACATCAGTTGGAAGAGATTAAGATGAAAACAGAGGACATGTGATCACTGATATAGGAAATATACTAATATTGTATGATCAGCCCTATTCAACATAAAACAACCTGCAAATGATAGCCTAATCATAGTCTTCCACTGTCCCATAATACCTCTGCTGAAGTGTTAATATGTGGAAGAGGTGAAGACATGGGCTTCTTTCAAAGCACCCTGTTATTAGTTACAGGAGGCAAGTTCAGGCTGATGATGATGGCCATTTCTGACACCAGCCACAGGGCGAGTTGGAGGGGGTGAATAATCACAAGGCAGGAAATGGTAGAGCTTGTCAAGTGGCGTTAAAGTGTCGCTTTCAGGATGTGAATCATCACATCACCAAAAGGGTCTTGATCGACATGATGTCATGAAAGTAGCTGCATCTCTATGGCAGGCTCAAGACTTCAGCAGTCAACAGGTTATTATATTTAAGTGAAACACCCTTTAAAACATAATGTACTGTTAATAATAAAAAAAACCTTCAAGAGCAAACAAAAAAAACTGCAACTTTTACATACCCAGGAGGAGAAACTGATCCCGTCTTTGTCGGGCTCTGCTTTAACAAAACTGCTTTGTATGTACAAATTTTCATGCAAAATAAATATGATGAGAGCTGTCTCAGATATCAGTCAGAGAGCAGTGAAGTGGAAAGATGATAATGAGAGGCGCGATACAATGTGTTTCTCAAGTAGCTTTAAAGTGTCACTTCCAGAATGTCAATCATCATCTTTTCACTGAGGGGCTTCGAGAGGCCGCTGTCAAGTTGGTTACAGCATGGATGGTTTAGCACAGCTGCCAGGCTGAATTCTGAACTTCTTATTATGTGCTTGTTGTGTTTTCATATGTTAAGAATACAGTGAAACTTCTTGGGTAAGATTTCCTATCTCCCAGTCTTTAATATGACAGACACGGCATGTTTATCGTTGCCGTGGAAATATTGGATGTTAGGTCGAAGACCACTACTTAGGGAAGCGAGAACTGAAAGCTGCTGTACTGTTGCTGTTTGTGCTGCTGGGATAAAATTGAAAAATGGTAAAATCTACAAATTTGATCTACATATTGATTTCCTATAATAACTAAAATTATGTTTCTATGCTGCAATGGCCATAGGTTCAAAAGTCATGATTAAAATGGGTTTAGATGTGTCCAAAAAGTGGACACGGGGTCACAAGTGTTGCATTTTTTGTTCTACAGAGCATATATATATATATATATATATATATATATGTATATGTATATAACTGAAATTGTTCAAATTCAAAAAATTGAGTAAAAATACACACCTGTGTGAAAAATGAAAGCCATAGCATCAAAAATGTCCAAAATATCAGTAAAATAAGGTTTGAAGTGTCCATAAAATGGATACAGGTAACCAGAGGGTTAATTCTTTCCTCAGTTTTATTGTGTGTATTTGTATCAGTGTGTTTGCCTATAGAAAAAGAAGTTTAGCATGAAAGTATTTTATTAGTTATAAGTTATGCAATGAACTCAGTGAACAAGTATAAACCCAAAGAAAATGTAAGACAATGGAGAGAAATAAATAACCTGTTGACTAGCCCCACAGAAATGTAGATTTATGGACAACTTGCACATTCATGACACGGCATGTTTACCGTTGCCGTGGAAATATTGAATGTTAGGTCAAAGACCACTACTTAGGGAAGCGAGAACTGAAAGCTGCTGTACTGTTGCTGTTTGTGCTGCTGGGATAAAATGGTCTTGTAAATTATACTTGGATACATCGTTGGTAAACATATTCTGTTTCTCAGGTCAATTTCGCTCGTTCGCCTTGACTACAATCAACTGAGCTCGTTTTCATCCGGGGTAGGGATGGAGTAGCAGAGGATCATCTTTTGTTATTGTTTCAATTCAGAGCCCCGTGGTGGGGGGAATTTATATAGCCTACAATGTGTTTTAATTCTATTTGGTGTGACCTTATCAAATGGTGTTTTGTGGTGGAAAATGACATCTGCGGTATGAAAGCTGTGATTTGGGTGACATTATGGTAGCCACATTTTGAAGACCTTGTTTACCAAATACCATAAATATAAACAGACAACTGGAACCTCATTATGAGATCAGCTCCAGGTGATGCCAGCTGTAGCAGCAAAAACTGCCAAATCTCTGCATCCTTTTCCTGGACTGTTGTGGTATGAGTTTGGCAGCTTTTTGAAAAACCTTGGTACACTTAACATTTTCTCTACTGGCTCTGTCAGGTTATTGTATCTAAGTATTGTATTTATTTCTAAGTCATTCCCTGACACCAGTCAAAAGTTGATGATAAACGTATACCTCCTAGCATGTTTTCTGTTGTAGGAAGAATAAAGCTTTTGAGTTACATTAACATATGGTTGTCAGCAACCATATGTTTTTGCATACAGTGACAAAAAGGAGGAGCGGGAGAACAAGTGAAAAACAGCTGCCTGCCTGCTCTACTTTGTGTGCTTGTAAAGTTTTGTTTTGCAGTGAAGTGGGGGTTCATTATTCATCATAAAATTGTTTTGTTGCTGTCATCGCTTAAGTGGGGAAATACAGCGAACATGAACTCAACATGAACTCATTATGGAAAAAGCCATATCATTCATCATAAGTGACTTATGGGGACCACTCACACAGAGCAGCAACTATGGAATCTAGCCATTGAATTCCTAGATTAAAAAAAAGTTTTGCCTGCCTTTTGAATTGAAGCACATGTGGCAGCGGAGGTTGTGCACCACATCCTGTTAGCCAGTTGCCCAGGGTCGACTCTGACCTATGGCTCCTTTCCCCACTCTCTATCCACTGTACTATCAATAAAGGCCTAAAAAATAAACTTTAAAAAAATGAAGCATATGAGTCATGTAGGGGTCAAGCCGTTAAAATGAATGCACTTTCATTTCACATAATGTAACTCAAGGGTTCTACTTCAGTTCCTTCATGTCTGTTCATACCCATGTCTTTTCAAACTTCATGCCTCCAGGCTTTGAAGTTTTTTCAAGACGAAGCCCAGGGTTACTCTGCTGAAATTGCCAGGGGTTATTTTCTCAGACTAGACAACGCTCCTCCAGAACTATAAGAGACACTTCACAACTTTTCTGCAGCCTGAGAGGCCCTCCCGAAGACTTATCAACTAATCTTCATTGGTGGAATGAGTGGAAATGCCCTGCAGAATGGCTCAAATATATACAGTCGTTTAGAAAAGATTTGAGGATAAATAATTGATATAGGCCTCCATGTAGCCCGTAAGGATCTAGGATGCAGGCTATTTAATACCATATCATTTTATCAATTATCTCTCTTTTATTCTGGTAATCTTTCTTACATAAGCTTCCCTTTCTGTGTAGCTCTTCTATGCACTATAAAAAGGCAGCATCAAATATCTTCCATAAAAAAATCTTCTATCTTGCTCAAACCATAGAAATGTAATAAAGTGCTTGATGTTGTTCTGCTCCTTCTGCATGAGTACTGACTGAGACAGAAATAGGAGTTGTAGTCATCTGTGAGAGAGGATATCAAAGCCTCAATGACCTTTTCCAGATTATTTTGGATGAAAAAATGGTTTTAGGGATATTCCACAGTTAAAAGAAACAGCGGGGGAAGACCTAAAACACCAAAACATCAAAGCTCAAAATGCTGTCATAAATTACACCTGCATTAATTGCTACCGGCGGTACTTTGGCAGGCAGAGACTCGTGCTGAATCAATTAAATGGAGTTTGGCGCTTCAAAAAGACCTCTTTCTGATTTGGTCTTATGTTGCTGCAGAAAACTCCTCGCCATCTATTACTTTTTTATCTTGGGTGCAGTTTCTCACAGACGTGAGTCGAATGGTGCCTTGAGGTTTTATGGGCACACATAACCGTGTTGTCAGCATAACAATGAAAATTTATAGCGAGTTAGTGAAAGTAAAAGCAGGAACATTGGGAATGAAAGGCCTTAAAGTGGACCTTTCAGACCCCGAAAGTTGTAGTGTCATGTCACCTAAAGGGACCTATGCTGTCAGAGCCAAAGGACATTCTAAATGGAAAAACCAGTGTCAGTCTGAAGCCAATTTTAAAATCCTTTCTGTGAGTTGAATAGTCTGTGCTTCATTGTGCAACTGCAATGGACTTCCATCCAACATGGTAGGCACTATAGGTAGATATGAAAGTTTCAAAAACGAACGGTAAGGATAAAACATGGAATAAGAATTATTCAAAAGTAGATTTTCCTTTGTAGACAAAAGAGTGCATGTCATGTTAATTTAATAATGACCTGAAAAACTAGTATTCCTACCACCATCGCACCAGGCTCTCTGTATTTTATCTTTGTTGTGTTTTTGCAATCCTTTGATGAACAAGCGTACAGAAACGGAACGGTGTGCAGCATATTAATTATCTTTTCCCTCCAAGGTCTTAGTGTTTGCCACAGTTCCTCTGAAAACAAAGGTGAAGAAGTCTTTCATCTAGAAATAGTTTTATTTGATCCACCTTTCTATCAATGCCAATGAAAAATTAGCATCGTCTTATTTAAAAGAAGGGCGCAACTAACACAATAGGACAATTCATTTATTTTAATTACTTGGCACATGTATCAGGTAGATTGAGACTTAGGATCTGTTTTAGACTTGCACCAAAGCAAAGCCCTTCAAATGCAACCCAGTCTCATATCAAAATGTGTAATACCTACGTTGGTCCATAGTGCAAAACGTAGTAGTTTCACAATAAGGGCTCTAAAATTGTGACATGTCTACGTTTCCTTTTGCCTATTCTTTTGTATAGGCATACCTCAGGTCACGTGACTGCCCAGTTTTCCTCTGGCGAAAAAATAAACATGGCGGACATCCCTTCTATTTTCGGTGGAAAATGCAATATTTTAAGATAGTTTGAGGCTTAAGTGTCGTTTTGATAACCTTTCTGGCGACAAATGTACATTGTATCTTCATAATCTTTGTTCGGTTTATGTTTATGATCTTTAGTTTGTTTGATTCTACGAAGATTCTTTCAGGTCTCGCTAGAAAAACGTTGGACTGTTATGTTTTCTACTGTTGCTATGGTGATAGCTATGGACGCTATCAACAACGAACCGGAAGGAAGTGGTCGTTCGGTTTGCAGCTCTTTACAGTCTATGCTTAAAACGGGTTACATCAGACCCTAGACATCAAACTAAGCTCTTATGCAATAAATAATGATTTCTGTTACATTTTTATGGATGTCTTTCATTACAACCAAATTTAATAAAACGATTGGAACAGATCGATGCATATTAGCAACATTATAAACTATAAAATGTAACAATCCTTGATACATAAAGACATTACTGTACAGTTCATGTGTGATTTATATGATTTTATTTAACAAAATAATCCTGACAGATTAATACTATCTTTTAAAACAGGTTTGATTTGACCACTTTTTTACAATATATATAGTCCAGATTATTTTACAAAACCCATTCGGCTTTAGTAAATATTTGCTATAATGGGTAGATATACATTTTTTACAACCCTAATTATGTTCCCTCTGTGCACAACGCCAGACATAACTACCAAAATTCCTGTTTCTAGAATAACAGTCAAAATATCCGAAATTAACTGATATATGTACTTTATTTTAACATAGATCATATATGTACTATGCAATAAATACTTCGGCCACACGAGATCCGTGACATATTCAGTGAATATATCTTTAGTAAGCCTTTTATAATCCTAGTTACAACCTTTTTTTGGAAACGGAAAAGACTACAATTATGGCGCCATTCAGTATCAAGCTGTATGACTTGACTCTGAGGAATTGTAGTCTTTTAGACAAATCTCAGTGTTTCCCTTACCTAAGAAGTAATATATATTTAATTGAGGGTACACAGGGGAGTTTAATTGGATGGTTAACACATTTATGTTATCAGATATTTAAAAAATAATTGATACATTTGGTAAAATGTATTTTAAACATATATAGCAGCTCCCCCTGTTGTTTTGGTGAGCTGACTACCCTCACATGATACTTTGTTCCAAGACCTCTCTAAAACAGTTATTCCCATGTCTGTAGCCCCTTTTGTTGCTGAGGTATAAGCCCTCAAACATGCCATTGGGTCAAGGTTCAAAGGGCATTATTTCAAAACAGGGATCATGTTGAAACCTCATCTTCACATTTGTTACTCTCCAGGATGAGACCTTTCCAACGATGTATGTCGTTCAGCTCTAAGCCAAAAATTTAAATATTCTCATTTCATAGGCAAGGGGTCTTGCAGTCATACTTTCACAGAGCGCTTTCAAAGCCAAGTACATGAAATGTTGTTTTTGTTTTTTATTTTTATTTTGTTTGTTTGTTTGTTTGTTTTGGTGTAAGTATATCATAAAATCTGGGGAACTATATGCTTGGAGGACAGCCTTAAGTGCTTGGTTTAGAATTATGGCTAAAAGTAAAAATCTCTTATGCTCTTGTCCATATTAATTCATCCTAGTACTTTTTTTTATCCTTCTTTCCTTATACAAGAGTTGAGAGGCGCTGAATCGATAGTGAACGCGCCCTCTGCCTTTAAACCGACAGTGGGCGTGACTGCATGATTGCGCATGTCAGCAGTACACTGGCAGACCATAGCATAATGGGCTTTGTGAATGGGTTTTTGCTTAGATTCCTGAAATGGGATCTTTGGTTAACAAAGATTTAAGATGTGATTTTGCAACCAACCTTAAAAAACATCAGTAAATACCCCCTGAAAGATCTAATAAAGAGGTCGCTCACAAGTGACGATTATCAATACGTCATTATTTGATGTCAGTGTCATGCGCCCGTTTGTAGTTCTTCTCGCCGGCCGTTTACTTTGTTGATTGCATTTTCTGGTATTAATCTAATCCGTCAGGATTATTTTGTTAATTAAAATTATAAAATCATATAAATCACACAAATTGTACAGTATTGTCTTTATGTATTGTTACATGTCATAGTTTATAATGTTACTAATATGCATCGATCTGTTCCAATCGTTTTATTAAATTTGGTTGTAATGAAAGACATCCATAAAAATGTAACAGAAATCATTATTTATTGCATAGGAGCTTAGTTTGATGTCTAGGGTCTGATGTAACCCGTTTTAAGAGCCACGAAGTGAACGTCCACTTCCTTCCGGTTCGTTGTTGATAGCGTCCATAGCTATCACCATAGCAACAGTAGAAAACGTAACAGTCCAACGTTTTTCTGGCGAGACCTGAAAGAATCTTCGTAGAAACGAACAAACTAAAGATCATAAACATAAACCGAACGAAGATTATGAAGATACAATGTACATTTGTCGCCAGAAAGGTTATCAAAAACGACACTTAAGCCTCAAACTATCTTAAAATATTGCATTTTCCACCGAAAATAGAAGGGATGTCCGCCATGTTTATTTTTTCGCCAGGGGAAAACTGGGCAGTCACGTGACCTGAGGTATGCCTATACAAAAGAATAGGCAAAAGGAAACGTAGGCATGTCACAATTTTAGAGCCCTTATTGTGAAACTACTACGTTTTGCACTGTGGACCAACGTAGGTATTATACATTTTGATATGAGACTGGGTTGTCAAATGTTACAAACCATGTGTCCAACAAACAACAACAGAATATAGAATAATCAGGCCTGATGGCGGTAGGAATAATGACTCAATGAGGCGTGGGGGTTGGATCAAAATGTACAGTTTGCAAACTGTGAACTTTTTTTCTACTGTTTTCTATTATACTGACAATTTGGCAAGGATGCGGGCCAGTGGCGGCTGGTCAAGAAATGTTTTAAATATATACATCCATGGACAATTATGAAAGGGGAAAGTAATGATGTATTTGTAGAGTTCAATGTATGATCTGCAATAAAAATGTGGATTTTAAATGTTCTGAATGTCTAAAGAGACAGACTGGTGATGTGTTTCCAGGCTTGGGCTGAATGAAACTGTGTCGTTGGCCTCTTCAATACAAGAGATATGTGTTAGGTGAAATAGTATGGAATTGTAGGAATTCTAGAAATGCCTGCACTGCCCTCAGACTCAGCTCCCCCTCGACCACGACGGTTGGGTACAACGCCCTGCATTACTGCCCACTGAGTCAATTTGTCCGTCAATCTTACGGTCCATCTTACCCTCACTTGTGAACGAGAGCCCAAGATACTTAAGGCAAGATTTATTCCCCATCTGGAGGTGAGCAATCCACTGTTTTCTGAAATAGAACCATGCCCTCAGACTTGGAGGCCCTGACCCTCATCCCAGATGCTTCACACCTCGGCTGCAAACCGTCCCAATGCCTTCTGGAGGTCCCAGCATGAGGATGCCAACAAAACCTCACATCATCTGCAAAAAGGCAGAGATCAGATTTTGAGGCCCCCAAAACCGGAAACCCTCCTCCCCCTGGCTGGTCTTGAGATCCTGTCCACGACGCCCACAGCCCGGACTGTGCCGTCCCAACCAACACCCGACGCTCAATCACCACCATCATCGGACTGTGTCGTCCCCACAACCACCACCATCCTCATGCATGCCTGGCCTGCTCCGACCTCACCCCAGCGGCAAGGAACAGGAATGTGAGGAATACAGGAGAAATACTGCCTGCATATTATCCCATGTGCTCTTTTGTAAAGCGTCTCAAGATAACACTTGAATTGGTGCAATACAAATAATGATTGATCGATTGAGTGATTGATGAAAATCACAAACAGAATCGGTGAAATTCCAAAACCCACCAGGGAACATGTCTGACTTTGTGCAGAGGATGCGGACACAGCTCCCACTTTGGTCATACAGAGACCGGATGGCTTGTAGCAACAGCCATAAGACCCCATATTCTTGCAGTGACCCCCACATGATCCCCTGAGCGACATGGTCATAACCCTTCTCCAAGTCCACAAAACCCAAACTGCCATGGCCCCCCTTATAAGCCCTGTGAGGGAGAAGAGGGTTAAATGCATCAAAGATCGGTCTTTATCTCTTTTGTGAAGAATATGTGTCCCTTTATATCTACAGAGAGGATGTTGCAAGTGTCTTTACTACAATAACACTAATACTACAATATTTCATTTGTGTCAGGTTGTCTAAATGTTGTGGAGAACAGGCCTGAGTAACATTTCAAAATGTGCCTCAACAGCAGCATCATTATTTAGAATAACCCCTTCCTCTACTATCATGTCTGTTGGAAGTTTCCAATACTGTGTATCAGTTGGCACTGTTCTGCTGTGCTGTGCATCATGTTCTCATTAATCCGTACAGCATTAGAGACATACAGAAAAGAAAAAAGCACTGAAGTAATAAGTGCAAGAGTGCTTAACAAAAGACAGATAGACAGCAGAGGAGGGTGCTTCAGAATAAACCAGGGAAAGAAGTAGCTCTCACAGTCTAATCTCTTTCTGACATTTCAGCAATAAGTAATTCATAATACTGGATGACACTTGGAGTTTATCAGCCTTGCGTTGGTATGCAGCTTTTCAACATTCTCTCTCAACAGCTCAAGTGTTATCATTAAGTATGGAAGGGGGACTTTTATTTGATTAATTATAATTGTTTTTTTGATTCCAAACTGGATTATCAGGAATAAATAAATGAAAAATGTAACAAATAACCTCATTTGCTCCATGAGGACGGAGCGGTGTGTATTTGGATGTCAAGGGACAGCATGAGAAATGCAGGAGCAAAGAGAAAGATTGGGGAATGGGCAAAGCCTCCGCAGACAATCGCAAGACAAAGGTCATGAATACTGTACACTATAAAAATGTGGAGAGGAAAAGATGTCACGATTTTTTAAGTTGGCCACAAAACCAGAGAGGCCGCAACTTTTCAGGCTGTATGCTATTAAAATATTATCAGATATCGCTGATAATGTTTCCACAGCAGTTTGGGAAAAGTCATGAAAAGATCAAAGAGTGCTGAACATGGACACATACAGCATGTTACTTCAGTCAGTCAGTGGCCCCTTTTCAGACAGATTTTTTTTTCTGTTCCGCAAAAGTGCCGTAAGTAAGCTCAGCCCGTCATTACGTCTTTGTAATGTTGGTGTCCTAGCCTGTGAATTCACATTGCCTTACAACGTTGTGCAATCGCTGTACAGCCAGAGATCCACATAAACACACAATCAGACATGCATGCAAACACAGCACTGTGCTCCCCCGCTGCCTCTGCTGTAACCGTCTCGCCTCTGGAACGCCTCTGTTACCTCTGAAGACGGTACAGAGAGGGGTTCACATTGTCCCCACCATCATGCCTGTGCGACATTCAAATTGAAGGCGAAATGTCACAGGGGCGTAAATACTTCAGCTTGAAACAACAGTCTAATAGGGCTAGTGTGGATTAATGTACTTCAAGTGGAAGTCTTTTTTGTGTGCCTGAAACATGAAAGCATTTTGTGTTTGAGTCTCCATGACAGCATTATTCGGTGGTCATATGAATCACTTGCCTGTGTCCTGTTTGAAATCTGGAGTTGACTTAGTGATTCAGCTTCAAACATAAATGTTTCCTTTACCAAGGTTGCTTGGTGCTGAAACAACAAAAGCAGTTGCAGTTTTGTAATGTTCAGGCACAAGAGCTCCTTTGGCAGATTTTTTGAAAAAAAAATAAAGTTTAAAATTTAAAGTTTGGTTTCAGTTTAAATAAGGTTAAAAAAGGGAACACGACAAATATAAGATGAACTCATGTTGATTTAAATGCTTCAACTTTGAATCTGTGTTTTGCACCTTGGTTTTCTCGATGCAAATTCAATTTTAGTTTGACCCAAATATGGGACGTTTTGCTGAAGGCTATTTGAGGTTGAACCCATGAGTGAAAACCTAAGACATGGCATGTGGTAAAAGAAGTATTTTTTGTTAAAGAGCCCATATTATGCCCTTTTTGGGGTTCGTATATTTAATCTAATTACCTACTTTTGTACGTTCACAATAGCTAAAGTTCAAAAAAAGTGTCTGTTTTCATGTACTGCTCCTCCTTGCTCCCTCTACGCTCTGAGTCCGTCAGCTACGCTCTGCTGAGCCCACACTGTTAGACCCCACGTGGGCCAAGTCTGCTCTGATTGGTCTGCCGATCTGCTCTGTCGTTATTGGTCAGTTGCTCAGCATGCGTCTCGGAAATTTCAACATGAGCTGCTGGGCTTGCCACAACGAGCCAATGGACTTAGATCAGTGATCTCACACTGACAATGACGTCGGATTGACAAATTTTTATCGAGGGGGGCTAGAACCGAGCGTTACATGCGGCTAATGCTACAGCTAACAGGAGGACATAGGAGAAGCCGCGTTTCCACAGACTTTGAATTTTTGCACATAGATGTGCCTAAACATGCACAGGACACTTGGAAAACACACTAAAGAGCATATAAAACCAGAAAAAGCATAATATGGGACCTTTAACTATTGAATGAGCATTTGTCTGGGTGGTGTGGTTTGGTTTGGTACTGATGATGGCAGGAAGAGGCACTGTAGGAAAAAAGGTGGAGAACAAAAATTAGTGTCAAAATGAAAAAATAAAGCACTGAAAATCACTGAATTCAAACGAATTGGAGAGGATTGCGCCATCCTCTGGTGAAACTGTGACAACATAGCAGCTAACATGAGACACAGGTGAACTCATAAGCTGCTGCTAATGAGGTCAAATGAGCTGCAGCTGTGCCAGCAGGGAACCTTAGACCACACCTCCAGCCTTTCCTCCTGAAACAAGAGAAAAAAACACACAAGGCCACAAGGGAAAGCTAAACTAATAACAACAAGAACTAAACTGAACAACAAACACAGAAAGTCCAAACCACGAGAATATAGCCTTTAAAAAAACACCACATTAAGTGTTCTGGTCCTTATCAAGTTATTATGTTGCAGGCATGAAATAAACATAAAACAGATCCAAATACGTACAAAATCATCATCAATTCACACCAAGATAGGGAAAGTTGTAGCCATAAACTGGTTTAACATGTTTGTGACTATTTCTTAAAATCTCCAATAAGGACAGGAGGAATTATTGTCACAAATAGAGTCATTATAAAAAGTTTTAGCACTTTATGTTTGTTTTGTTGAAAACTGCACCATGTTCACTACTAGGCCCCCTGAAAACATACACATCATCATCATATCATAATATACTGAACATTTTGGGCAATATTAAATCAATGTGTTACAAATCATATCCATTTCTTTAAACTAAAGCTAAAGCTTAGCAAAGGACCGCAGAATCTTAAACATCGGGAAAGGTTTTTCTGATGTTCCCACTGCCACAGTGGGCGTCGTCAAATCGTCAAATGGGCGAGGAAAATGATGGGTGAGTCTAAATCCAACCTGTCAGATCTTTATTCTCTACAGCTACAGCGTATTCTCCACGACTGTTCTCACCCCTTAAATAGGAAGATTCAGATTCTCCACTCCTTCTGTCGGTTTTTTGCTCCTAATGGAAGAAAAGAACGCTACAGAAACACTTTTGTACCTGCAGCTACATCACTACCTAACAACGCTAACACAAGATGATGCACTTTAACCATGCCAGGATATTTTAAGCTTTCGAGTAGGTGTCTGTGTAAGGACTTTGCCATGACCTGACATAAATTGAAGGTGTACGCTGTATTCTGTCTGGTCTTTTTAACCTTGAATTGGTATTGTTATGTGTTGTATCTATCTAATTGGAACACTGGATCTCCTGTCTGCACAACCAATTTACCTTTCTCGGAACCAATAAAGAAGCCTTGAACAATGGACAGTTAAAATGACAAAAAAGTTTTGTTGCCCAACCTTGTTTGACTCCTTCAGATGCATAATTCATTTCAAAAATATTTCAACATTCAACATTTTTTTCAAAGAACACATTTATGGTCATGAGATAGTGTAGCATTCTCTGGTCGAATCAGTTTCAACCAAAGTGTATGAAATGACAGTCGTAAAATAAGTATGCAGCCAAAACTGATTTATTTTTCCTTCTGTATCATGGACCTCACATTTTAATCAAATACTAAAAACAAATGAATTAGTCACACTGTCTCGCTCTGAATAAACATGAGCACTTTAGCTTATTTTGAATGAGTTCTTCTTTCCCCGGTCCAAGAATAATCACTGCTGTGTACCAAATGTGTGCTAATCCCCAGTTGGAAAAAGTCCCCAGCTAACACCTGTTTAAGTAATACAACACATGCATGGCAAAAACTACAGTGCCCTTCTGCTAAATGAAACAAGGCTTTAATCAAATCAAATAGGAAATAATGTATCTTTATATAAAGAGCTACACCTTAAGTAGAACCCCAACGTCTTGAAGGAAGAATGTTGTACTTTTTGATCCAGTAGATGTCCCCATTGAGCGCCAGCGTGAAACCAAAGCAAACTGCTGTTTGGCGACACCTCCGCTAATCTGAAGCCTTCCCTCTCCTCCGTCCCCCCTTCGCACATAGTTATCGAAGGGAACGCACCATAATTAAGCTCTATTAAGCGCAGGATGTGGACAAAATAGTCCTTGGCTCGAGCTGTAATTGCTTGTGGCCTGATTTGTTGTGTTAGCAGGCTAATGTTAGCACACTTTGGTTAGCTCGTAGCTTCACATTGCAGATAAATTGACACAGAATGTCTGTGATCTAAAAAGGTTTTTGTGAGTCAGCCGTCCCATCCATATAAGCCTGATGTAAACACGGCTCTGACAACAACACAGCCAGCGGGACTCGCGCTTCTCACTCATTGACACTCATGACTCAGAGAGACATTTAGGATATACTTGATTTCTTCGATATTTATGTGTAAAATGTTGCACATTCTTCCATGAAGGCTAAAGGTCGCGACCCAGAAAATAAAAAAAGCCTTTGACTCTGAATAAAAGATATTGTAGCTTTTGGTCTTTTCATGTGAAGCAGCTAAAACGTGCCTAACATGGTGCTTTGAAGGCCAAACACAAAGTTGATGATTATCTGGCTCACTCCCATATCTGCAGAACTCAGTAGCATCAAAAGCTCAATATATTCTCTCTGCTCTGTTACATATTTGTATTGGCATCGTGCCCGTAGTTCATATCTTAAAATCAAAAGTCTCAAGGATGTGGATACTGGTTCAAGCTGTGCACCTCTGCCTCCAGTCTATCCCTTGGCACCAGCGCACGCACGGCTGTGGTAATTTAATGCTTGGCGCCCAGGCCCTATGATCCTGTGGGAGTGCCTGTGCCCCCGTAAGTGAGGCTGAACACTTTATCCCGTGGCATTAGTCGTCCATGTTTGAGTTAATACCCTAGAGTAGAGCTTCTATCCAAAGGCATTAGTGTCTGACACTCCACAGCTCAGGATGGAGCGAGGGAGGCTCTTCCTTCCTCCTCTTGCACCGACACTTCCCCAAAATCTCTGTCTCTCTTTTATCCCTGCACCGAGGGTTTTAATCAGAGCTACATCATGATGTTTCTTGTAAGCAGATGTGCTGCTGATTACTCTACCCGAGTTTCTGAAGCCCATGAGAAATGTTCTTCTAACCCATCTCCATGGTGACGACCCTTTGTGTTGTCTGACCGTTTAATGAGAGCTATGTTAAGGGAGAGACATTTTCCTGTATTACAATCGCCTTCATAATTGTTTTTTTTTCTTGTAATACCAAGACACTGTTAATAGGCTTAAGGTTTTGACTTTCTGGCTATGAAAATGTTAATTAAAACGGATTATGGAAAGAAATGCACGTCAGTATTTACAACTGATGTTAGCATGTTAGAATCAAGGTCCTAATGCGTTAGGATTTTCATAATCTGCAATATTTTGATGTAAATATGGCATATGTCTGTTTTGCTACTTTTGTTAATGCTCTTTCAAACACCCCGATGCCTTTCCATTAACACAGCCTTCTAGCCCCTGAGCTCTCTCTCTCACACACACACACACACACACACACACACACACACACTCTGAAGGCCCTACACATGCACAGAGATTTAACTGTTGCGTTCAAAGATTAAAATTGTTTGTGTCATTATGGTAATGAAAGAAAAACAATGTCTCCTGTCATTTAAAGCAATTAGCAGAGAAAATCCCTTCACTTTAATTCATTCTTTGTGTCTTTCTGTGGCGCATTCTTAGACTTATTATGTATTTTATCTTGATCTAATTCATGCTAACCTTCCAGGATTATGAGCTATTGTTTCTATGCATGATCACAATCGTAGGAATTTTGCTGATACGCCGCATAATGAAAACATACACCCACAATAAAACTTTGCAATTAAAAAAAAATAAATGTCTCGCCTGATTTGTGGAAGATATTCAAAACGGTCCGGGGCCAGTGGAGGATGTTTCTTTTCCTGTCTGCCACCAACAATGCTGATAGCAGTAATATGTGCAGATAAACTCCCTGACCTGTCACTTCATGTTATCACATTCAGAGCCGGTGCACCGTTTTCACAACCTGTCTCCTTTATTCCCATGATAACCTCAGGTTCTGACAAAAGCTATTGCACTTTGGTGTTTTGCTCCATGGAGGGTAACTATCTACAGTCATTCATGTCGAAAAGGGATAAAGATATCCCTGATAACCAGCTGAGTAAGGTAATATTCAGGTAACATTTCATTCATAACACTCCACTTAAATAAAAGCACCTATCCAAACACAGTTATTCTAACATGTGTATTTTAATACACACAACTCAATTAACTGTTTTTTTTTTTTTTTTAAAGAACTGTGATGCTGGGTAATTGCACAACATTAGAGCAATACATCATAATGAATGGTGGGGTAACATTTAAAAGTGTCCGCCAAATACAAGGATAATTGCAGGTACTTCTACCACTGTGGATTCAATTGCATAATGGATCTCTGTTCAAGTTGTTCTTCTCCTAAACCAATTTCTTTCTACTTACATGTTTGATTAATCGACTGGGTTTTTGTTTTTTTTTCACTTCAACTGTTCTACCTTTAGCCCATAAATTAGGTCATGTTGTGGGTTTTTCAACGCTGAATTATCCAATAAAATATACACTGAATAACAAGATAATTTCAAATTTAAAAACATTAAACAAAAAATGTGTTATTTAGTGTAGTTGCAGATTATTGGCTTTTTTCTCCACTTGAGCTGGAATAAATTAAACAGTTATTCTTCAAATGTTCTTTCTTAATATCAATCAATCAATCAACTTTTATTTGTATAGCGTCAACTCATAACAAGTGTTATCTCGAGACACTTTACAAGAAGCAGGTAAAATACCTTACTCTTTGTCTGTTAACATTACAGAAGAGCAGGTAAAAAGACCTTACTCATTCTTGTGTTACAAAAGCAGGTATCAGGTAATATCAAGAAATGTATTCCTTATGTGTTCTGAGATTGTGTTACCCTGTGGAGCATCAATAAAAGTTAAGTCACACTTGGACACTGATCTCAGGGCCTGATTCATGAGTGATATTAGTTCTATGTTAACAAATAGTCATCTAACTTACTTAGAGGGAAATGAAATGCTGAAATTCAACAGTTAATAGCTATTTTCTGCATTTTTAATGACACATTTGAAATACCATTATTTTCAATTTAAAAAAAAATAATTGTTGTGCATTAATTTTGTATTTGTTCACTATCTTAACTCGCATTTATTTTGAAAGAAAAAGAGGACCTTATGGTAGACCAAAAGTTACATCATTAACTTAACCATGGAAAAAGGGAACTTGTTAGGCATGGAAATGGAAATTAATTCAAAGGCGAGAGGTGTGGTTATACTCCATCAGGTGGTCGGAGGTTCAGTACCCAGCTCCTGTAGGCACATGCCTGATGTGTCCTTGGACAAAACACATAACCCCTAGTTGCTCCTGCTGGTTTGTATCTGGTGCATGAATGTGTATGAATGGATAAGTAAATACTGATGGACTCTATACAACCTCTGCCATCAGTGTGTGAATAGGTGTAAATGGGTAGATGTGACCTGCAGTGTAAAAGTGCTTTGAGTAGTCAGTTGGCTCAAAAAGTTCTATACAAGCTCAAGTCCATTTAACATGTCTTTATTAGTGCTGAAATATATAACAAGCCCTGCTATAGGTGCCTTTTCAAAGATACTCAGAATCCGCTGAAGGCTCTAGTTCAGTTTATTCAGAGCCTTTGTTGTCCCAAGGACAGAAATGTTATTTGCAATCAGAAATAAACGCTTGCAACAAAACGATGTCTAAATGTTTGCCACTTGCGAAAAAAAAAAGTTTAGAGACTTAAATAAATAAAAAATAAAAAAACAGAATGACCCTCTTTCATCCACGGTAGCCTGCTGAAACTCAGCATCCAAAATATTTGCTAATTCCTCAAAAAAGGGCCAGTTTAAAAGCTACAAAAATAATGAACACATAGAAAAGGAAACCAAAAGGGAGGCAGAGTGGAAATATGAACCTGGAGACCTATCTGAGTTTGCATAACAGCTTCTTCAGCACAACTTTCACAGTGTGTTCCTGTTGGCTTTCTGGAGGAGTCGGTTTAATCAAATTGCAGGTTGCATATTGACATCGTGACAATCATGAAGCGGCATATTAATGCTAATGTGAAAGCCAGCTTGAACACTTGGGACTCTTGGGAATTACAAGAGCTATTCATGAGTGGGCATGAGTATTTTGTTTTAGCTTGTAAATTGGTCTATACTGTCTGATACTTAGATGCATTTGGGGTTAACCACAGAACCGCCTCCCCAATTACAAGAAGTCTTAGCCCAAGTGCAAATAGACCTCTGTCGCCCTCACTTACATCAAATTTCATATTGGCCCAGAAGACACAAAGCAAAGGCTCTAGATTAAAGATAATTACTTTTAATGAAAATAAGTAGTGGCAAGACTTTGGATTAGAGGGGATATTTTCTATTCCAGCAAGAACAAAACAAAACAAACTTTGGCAGAGCTTCCAGTGATTGTGATGGTGAAAGATGAATCCTGTCGCCCACTGAAATTGAACAACATGAAAATCGACCTTGCAGCGCCCATAGAAACTGTAACTCACTTCACAGAGTTTGATGTTGGATGTTTTGTTTCCAAGCGAGAGCGCAATCCAAAGGATCAGTGAAAAACATACATTTTCCAGGCTCGTTAAGAAAGCTGCACATGAATGTCTTTCAGAAACCTTGTAGCATTTGCTATGTAAGGTGTGCCTTAATTAGTATCTGCTCTGATAAGTCTAATTCATTTCATTGCCCCTTTGTGTGGCTGATTATGATCT
Source organism: Labrus mixtus (assembly GCF_963584025.1). NCBI lineage: Eukaryota > Metazoa > Chordata > Actinopteri > Labriformes > Labridae > Labrus > Labrus mixtus. The sequence goes on from NC_083628.1 coordinate 24,676,439, forward strand.
TAATGACTAAAATGTCACATTTAAATGGAGTTTCAAAAGTGTTTTACTTTGTTGATTCCATCGTTTCATCATTGCATAGCTGTAATATTAATTAACAAGTTCTTACCATGAAGTGTTTTGTAATGTCATTAAACTTTTATTGTACTTTTTTGAAACTATCTGCTCAGTTAAATCTGCATATGAGGTTATTTATTTCCATTACTTTTGATGAAGTTTAGCTCAGGTGTCAAAGAAGGTGGTATAGGAAGGTAACTTAGATGACTTCTTTTCCCAAGAGGTGAGTAATTATTTACAGAGATTTATAGCAGCATGAATTAACCTAACACAAACAACAAGTGTCCAAAGAAATGAGGCAAATTAACACAAATTAAAATCAAACTAAGGCACGTGTTTGAGGCAGCATGGCCTCACCTTCTCATCCACAGAAGCAAACTTCTCCTAGCTTTATAGACTGTTTAATTCACATACTGTGTTGGCATCAGCTGAGTTCAACCTGACTGAAAAAGACAAAGAAATCCAAACAAACTCTTAAAGGTCACATATTATACTGCTTTTCGACAAGTTTAACAGGTTGCAGAGCTCCCCAGAACATATCTTTAAAGTTTCTTGTCAAAAAATCCCCTCCAATACTGGATTTTATGAAACCACTCTATTTCAGCCCTGCTCAGAAAAGGCTGTTTTTTTGTCCATAGCTTTAAATGCAAGTGAGCTGTGTTTGCCCCCGACTCTCTGGGAGGGCTTGGGTGGCTTGGCTCTTCCACCATGCTCAATTGTTTATGGTGAGGAGGCAGACTCAGAGGGGAGAACAAAAACCTAGCTGTGGAAGTGTCCCCCAATGTGGGGGATGGGTTACTGCCCTTAGTGACGTCATGAAGGGAAAACCTCCACTTTCTCAGAGAAGTGGCGCAGGCAATATATGGAGGTGTCACATAATTTAATAAAAAGAGGATTTGCAAAGAAACCAAAAATATGTAATAAACAAAAAGACACGAGGCAAAAATAAGTCCACGTCTTTGAGGACCAAACACAAACTCAAGAGAACTACAGAATACACAGGACCACGGGTGGATAGCTGAATGAACAGAAGTAACACAGGGGCCGATTCTAAATATATCCACAGTTCAGTAGGCAGTACGTACTTTTCAGTAGGGAGTTTCAGTATACTGAACTTTCGTGGTCATTCAGTAGTCATTTTTTGGGTCCACCTCAGTGTACTGAACATTTCAGTATGGATACTAACTTCCGGGTTTTATGCACTATGGATGGGATGCGTGCTTTCAGGAAATTAATTGTATTTTACCACCCACAATGCTGTGCAAAATTAAACGTAAATCGTCACATCACGTCCGCCTCCAAATCAAAACAAACGAGCGTGGATTAATTGAATCAATTTTTAATCTAGGGTTAAAGTCCCGACTGAAATCACTACTTTTAATTAACAACAGAAAATATAACAAATGTCTGCATTATTATAAAACCTTTCCCCCTCTATTTAAATAATGATTTCACTATTTAAATGTGTCTTTATTGGTTTATTTTACTTTATATATTGTATATTACTGTCTTTCATTTGTACTTTTCTTTATGAAGGCTACTGTATGTTATTTAGTTATTTAATCTGTCTTTTACTTGATTTACATTGTGATATTGTTTTTTTTTACCTGACTGTATATGCGCATTACTCTTCTTGAATAAAGCTTAACAAAAACAAAACAAAAAACAGGTGGATGCGGCTGGTTCTGGAAACGTAAATGACGCCACTTCCTTACTGAATGAATCAGACAAAGTAGGGACAAATATCTGCCTACTGTGCGCGCCTACTGAATAGTAGGTACTAACAGTATACAGCACGGATAGTAGGTACTGTCTACTGCCTACTGAAAGATTGAGTAGGTACTTGGCAATTCGGATACAGCCAGAGACTAAATAGACATGGTAATCAAACACAGGTGTGACTAATAAGACACAGGTGAAGACAATGAGGGCAATCTAAATTGGAGGAAAGCACATAGAGGCAGGGGAAAAAAACTACAAGATAAAATAGGAAACACTGTAAACTAAACTCAGGATTATCAACAGAACAACAAACAGGAAACAGAGAAACACAAAGATATAATTGACAAAATAAAACAGGAAATCACAACAAGGAATACGCTAACTAAACAAGAATAAATCATGACAGGAGAGGTTGGACTTTTCTCTTAATTTGGGGGGGTTTGATGACAGGCCAGGGATACATATTGAAACCATGGTAAAGAGCATTTTGCATCATGTATGACCTTTAAATTAACATGAAATCATTTAACAACTGAATTACATTTAGATAGGTGTATTGTATTCTTCCAATAACCCAAAATGCATCAAATGACCAAAAAGCAGAAACATTCTCAGAAAAGAAAAAAACATCAGTGATGACATCATCAATCCTATAAATGGACTGCAATTAGACCTGAGCTTGTTTAGCGACTGCTCTGACTACTCAAAGCACTTTTCACCACTGCAGGTCCTACCTACCTCTTCATACCACATTCACTTAGTGACGGCAGAGGCTGCTACATAAGTGTCCAGCAGTATAAACTAATCCCACCCTCACGCCGCTGACTCAGCAGCAGGAGCAATTTGGGGTTCAGTCTTGTGGTAGGACACTTTGACACGTGCCTGCAGGAGCTTTGGATCGAACCTGCGGGTTGAGAGACGACTGACTCTTCCACTGAGTCACAGCTGTCCAGGAGGTAACATTTTATTTCAAATATCTCACAGGTTTTAAATCATTTTAAAGATTTTAAACTGTTAAAAATGAACAGTTAATCTCATATTTACTGTTTTATATGTGTACTATTTGAAAGAGGTAGGATATATCTAGAATTGTGGTCTGTTTCTTGCAGCTCAGGAAATGTTATACTTAGACTTTACTTATGAGGATTTGTTCTTAAAATGAATGTATTTTCACTATTTTCTATTTTAACAGTGGCTACTCAGACAGATACGTAAAGAGTTCTACCTAAAGGCAAAGACATCTCAATTAGGCTTACTTAAAGAGGACATATTATCCCCCTTCCTCCACCTTTTCAAACAGTCCCCTGTGGTCTAAATGAAACATCTGTGCTGTGCTTTGGTCAAAATATAACATGAATCAAGCACCAGACGAGGTTTGTGACCCTGTAGAAACCAGCTCTCTCAGAACGCTCCGTTTTGGTGTGTGTGTCTCTTTAAATGTAATGAGCCTTTTTGTGGGTCAGTAGACACTCAGGTTACCCAAATATATGTTCAAAAACACTGTAGAAGTGGATTTTTTATAATATGTCCCCTTTAATAGATAGAAGGCCACAGAATAAATGTATTCATATCTACCAATTCAGTGATCATGTTATGTTAGTTCACATAGGATTTACCAAATGAGGGTGAAAATAGTGTTGTGTTCCATAATAACACATTTGTCTTCAATGTCTAGAATCTGAAAACAACTCACATGATAAAGTTTCAAACAGCTCTTTGCAAAAAATGAGAGCAGTGACATAGTTCAGACTGAACGGACCAGGGAGCAAATCCATAGCAGGATGCTTTTCAAAAGAGCTGAGTCACTGCAAGTCATTTCAACCTGCTGCTCAAAGTAGCAGCCAGGGCAGATTCATCGAAGTCTGTGCTGAATGACTGCTGAATGATTTATCAAGTGGCAAGGGGGAAGTTCAGCGGGTTATAACTCACGAGGAGAATGCAAAAGGGAGTCATCAAAGTTCATAGAAGACTGCCCTGAGTGTGTGGAGCATCACCTGATGGTTTGACAGGGTGCAATGGGAGGCTGCAGGTGAAACTTACCTACAGCAGAACAGAGCGGGGGTTAAAGGGTATAAGAGAACATGGGTGAGTACAGCAGTCAGTTTGTTTTATTTCCCTTTGTCAAGTTAACCTCCCTTACAGTCTGGAGAAACAGTAACTTTATATTAGCAAATGAAACGTTTCACATTAAATTTCACTTTCAATCAAAACATGTTAACCACCAGTTTGCAACATCTTTTAAAAAAGCCTTTAAAATCAACTTAAAGCTCTCTTAAAGTTTACGCTTTCTGCATGATGAGGCAACACACATTTTCCATAATCAACAGACTCCGTTCGTTTGATAATGTTCTAATTCACCATGGTGATAAGTTGTAAGTTCAGAGTGTTTTATATCCAATGCGGGTGTTCAGAGAGCTACAAAAAACCCCAAGGGCTTATCATGTGGCTCCACTCATTAAGAGCTACACTTCATCTTGCTTATGCAATAGTTTTTACCAGAGAAAAGCAACATGAAAAGCAATTGAAACAACTCCCAGTCATCAGACAATTATCCACATTTTTATTCATTTAGAATGTATCTTTGAATGTGCATTGGAAGCTAGAAATGTCGAGGGGAGGGGGGAATAGATTAGAAGGAAAAAGTGTTAACGATATAGGGTTTCTTTTCATAAACAAGAAGTCAATACATGAAAGAACAGACAAGTGATTACTTCATGCAGGAATGTGACTGTAAAATACTTATAAAATATACTTTGCTAAATTTGTGATGTTTTATAATAAGGAATGATATATCAGGTTGATACACATAAATGCAATGAAACCTTGACAGAGGTCATACTCAGAAGTTGTGCGTACAGTAATGATCACTTTAAACAGAAATAAAACATGCACAAGTGAATAGTAGCATTGAATTTAAAAGAAAAATTGCTGAAGTATAACAGAAAAAGAAAGTCAGCAAGACAGAATGAGATGGAGACTTGCATGTAGATTTTTCGCATCATGGACAAAGACACAGACATTAGAAACGCAGCCGGGCTGAGTTTAAATGTTTCAGCACCATGGAGAGAGACACAGAAATAGACTGCTGCAGGATCCCTTATCATGCATGAAGGGTTTGAGTATGTCATAGATAACACTGGAGTTGAATTCTCTCAAAATGATTGGTGCACATACTATCGCACATTAGAAGGTTTTCCGTAACCACGGTGATATGGCCGGAATAACAGTATGGTTGTGCGATAGTGGACCATCCCAATCCATACAGACAACCATGCCTTACAAAATGTAACTTTTTTTAAAGCTATAACAGCTGTGCCATTCAAAAACATGTGCCTTGTAATTTAAAATCATATATTGTACTCTGTTATATACATGGAATCAGAGCACAGAATTTGAGGAACATTGAGGAAGAAAAAAACACAGTCTGAATGTTTCACAGCCATGAAAGAGTAACTGTGTCCCAATTCAGTTGCTGGATTCTTCAAAGTCTGAAATACTGGACCAAATATGTCCTGAAAAATCCAGTCCATCCCATTTCAAATGCTGCTTCAAATGCATCGGGGAAATCTAGCTTCCTGTTATTGGAATTTGAAGAGCAAGTGCTGGTGTATTCTTTGTGCCCAAAATGAATTCATAATTTATTATTCACCGACCAATTGATTATTGGAGGATTGTCTGTTCACTCATGAAACCAGGAAATACATGCATTCATGTAATCATCAGGGTGGTTGAAAATATGGAAGTGAAACATGTCTGCACTGAAGAGTTTCTTATTTATTGGGGTTTAGTAGTCAGGAAAAACAGAATATACTGCATTATATTGATGAGATACTCAATCTTTAAATTCAACAGCAACTCTGGCATGTGATTGGATGATGAAATTAATTAAATATTAGTATGGGTTTTTTTTTTAAACAATTTAAAACACATAAAAATGTGTCAAATATTTATCATTTAATTTTGTCAGTTTGGGGTTTCTTCATGTTATACTGATTACCCCCTTATGATATTATATATTTAATTTAAAAAATATAAAATAAGCATATCATTTCAGCTCGTCTCTGTTCTTCCAACCATCAAACGACTGTGCAGTCACTCTTCATGTCCGTCCTTGACTGTGGAAATAGTCTGTAATGTATTCTGTTGAGCCGGCAACACTTTTTTCACAACACTTAAATCCGTGCATCATAGTACATTACGCTTTTTCACTAATCACAAATTAAATACCGATAATTGTTCTCTGCATAACACGGCTATATGGACTCCTTTACGAGATCCGCATCAAAGTGTGACTCCCTGATTAAATAAAGATGAAAACAAAATCTTTTTCTGAAATCCATCTAAGGCCATTTGAGGACATAAACTTCTAAATATTTTATTTTGACATGGAGTGCCCTAAAGCACAGTGTAATTTAAGAAGGATAGCAGCTACACTCTCACTGTCGAGAAGGATGCAGAGAATTTAGTCCGTCCTTCTACTCCTCTAAGGGCTGTATCCAACACAGTATCCAGCCCCTGAAGTGGGACTTCAGTTTTACCTTTGACTTCTAATTTCCACACATGGTCTACATGAAAGTACAGAGGCTACATTTTGTGCCACAGTTCTTTCACACCCCTTCCAAAAGTGTTGGAGCTTCTGCAGGGACAGCTTTTGCCAGCCTCTGTGTCATTTCGGGTTGCTACAAAGTAACCACTTGAGTGCTCTGTGCTCATAACTCCGAGCTCCCATTTCACAACGAGAGTTCATAAGTAATGCAAAGTAAAACACAAGTTGAATCCCCCAGAAGCGCCAGACTCTGGGGATGCACTCCAAGGACAGCAAGCTCCCGATTGCTGCGCAAACACAGCCCCTCCCTCCAGGCAGCTCCCAGCTCACAAAATGAGGTCTGAACATGCACAGAGCACCTTCAGAGAATGACATGGGATAGAATTCTCAAACCATCATCAAATGACAAATTAGGGAGGATGCATGGAAACTTGGAAGTTTAGAAATCTTGCTAGGGCTCACCATGGATAAGCCTCCACAGTGTCCCCTTGTAGTCACAGTGATGGAAGAGAACGACACTGCTACGTCTTTGACTGTCCCTTTACACATAAAAAAAACTTTTAGCTCAGTAGATGAGTCAAAAGTAATGTCCACCTTGTGACATCCAACATTTAACATTTTTACCATGCCCGTTAGCTCGTCTCATGTGGGTTTTGATCCATAACAAATTCCCTTTTTTTATTTCAGAATAACAGCTGGTTTGAATCCAAAAACAAGTCAAGTATTCACACCCTAACTGTCATTTTCCTCATACTCCGTGCTCGTCATTTTCAAAATAAACACAATATACATACTCCCAGTCATATTTTCCTTCACTTTATTAAAATTACGTCAAAATATGAATGAACAACAAATCATCCTCAGAAAGACAAAGCAACAAGTTGTTTTGCATGTTTTTCTCTTCATTCACGTGTGATCTTGTAGATCTCCTGTGATGTGTGTGCAGCTCACGCTCCAGAAACGGATCCAGTGGGGCAGGGTGCGTGCCGCCCAACAGCGCACCGCGGTTTGTCAGTGCCAATGCATGAAGTATATGGAAACTATCAGTAACTCACTAAAAAAATGTAAGTCAAAACCTAACAATTTTTATTTTTAAACATGAAATAATGGAATTTCAAATTTGCTTAAAAAGGCGACCAATCGCGTTTAACTATCAAAATTGATAGTTTGATTAATAGCGAAAAATACAGTAATAATCATATCAAAAAGATTTTTTAAGAAGCTACCTCTTGTTTATTTTTTAAATAACCAACAACTTCTGAATTCAAGCAAAACAAAAGCACATCTCCAATTAACAACACTTTAGTCTCACATTTGCTCCCATCACTATTTGTCTTCCTATAGATAGTGGTAAAGGTTTTCCCCCAGAAACTTGTGTGCGTGCGGTTGTTCTCTCCCATTTCATGCTGGGCAGTTTTCACAGCACGACAGGTATTTTCAGTTTGTTTGAGCTGGTTTGTAGGAAACAGCTGTCAACTGTTTTATATGAGGAGGTTTTGTTGGAGCCTCTGGGAGGCAACCATACAGTACATGAAAACAGGCTGGTGAAGCAAAACAATTGTCTGGAAGCATCCTAAAGCTCCAAAGAGAGCCTTGGGGTTGTATGTTGATTCTGTTTGGGATTTGCACTATGAGTGACCCTTTCAATTTACACATTTGGAAAGGTAAACACAAGTGGAAGACCAGCACTTACTTTGCAAAAACAAGATAAATGGGTTCAGTTCAAGTGTCTTAGAGCTTAAAAGTAAATGTGGTGACCTGGAGGAGATTAAGCAGTGGAAAACTGTAATGTACCTCTATAGTCATAATGAGGTTTGTTTCACAAGACCAAATCTAACCCAGGGAATTTAAATGCCCTTACACTGTTATCATTCTGCTTAAATTTAACTTGTATTTCTCAAGTTCTGACCTAGATTTTCCCACTGCCTACCTTTCCTCTCTGTCTTGAAATAACTGCACACTGGAAGTGCCTAAAGGAGATTTTCACCCACCCCTGGGTTTTATAAAAGGAGGTGGCAGTCTCCTTACAATAATAAGGATCGCCCTCATTCCATAACTCAGGAGGAGAGAGGAAGAGGATATTACCGACTACAATCATCTGCTGAGTGTGACGTTAATCGTTCTGTGGTATTTCAGCGAAGCTTCACCTGCACACCATTCAGCCACAGGAAAGGGCCAAGTGGGAGCCTGACAGCACATGCTGCAACACAAAGAGACAAAGAGACGTCGAAGGAAAAGTCTTCTTACGGTGATAATTAACTCTTACCTCTATAGATTCTTCTCCAAAGGACCCTCCTATACAGTGCCAAGTGGAGCTCCAAACACACACACACACACATCCACTGCAAACAAACATCAGTGATGCTGATCTTGAAAATAAATGAGTACCACTTGTATTACGTGGCAATGTAGAGACAGAGGTAAACAAGCATGCTTTGAACCAGTCAGTGAAAACATCAAGGTCACAAATAACAAATACTATCGATTTGTAAAGCATGTGCACGCAAAAAAATGTCCTTACAAGACTGTTATAACACTCATACTCCAACCACCAATGTGGACTAATTTCAAAGCCTTGGTTACCCTTGGTTATCTTGTATATGCTTCAATAAACCAATTTGGAGTAGACGTCACTGTTACATATCCCTTGTATAAGGTATTGTTATGCTGTTTGATGTCAGAGGACTGAAAAAAAAAACCTCCATTTCCAAAGAACACCCTCAAAGAAGCAAACCACAGACAATTGTGGTTGCTGCAGAATGACCCTAACCTGAAATGATTAACCTACATTAAAGCACGAGTTAGATGAAACAATACATCTAAATGGGAAATGGATTTGAGCTTGTATTATCAATTGTATTTTATTATTGTATTTTATTGTATCAATTATTATTATTGTATATCGTTTCTAGTCACACCTACCCATTCACACCCATTCACACACTGATGGCAGTGGTTGCTATGTAGTGACCATCAGAAGTTACTAATCCCATTCATACACATTCAAACACCACTGACTGGGCAGTGGGAGTAACTTGGGGTTAAGTGTCTTGCCCAAGGACACATCGGACATGTGGCTGCAGGAGCTGGGGATCAAACCCCCAACCTTCCAGTTGAGAGGCGATCGACTCTACCAACTGAGCCACAGCCGCCCCTAACCACCTTCTAGATAATATACATATGTGCAGTTCATATTCATAGAACTGTATTAGCCATATATAGTTAGAGGTGTTAAATAATATGTATGCCTATTACTAAAGATACCATACAATACTTAGTAGATAGTAGTGGCAATTGTACTTATAGTGATGTACATTATTCTAACATACGCATGGGCGGTTGTAGGCAGGGGCCAACAGGGGCCAGTGCCCCTGTAACACTGAGCTTGATCCCCCCTGTGGCCACCCCTCCAAAAGGAAGAACCCCCCTAGTATTTGACTCAACAACCGGACTCACAATCTAGTATTAAATGCTGTTACTGAAACAAATATAAATCATGGTATTTTATGATGTGTGCTATTATTTGGCAATATATATATATATATATATATATATATATATATATATATATTTTTTTTTTTTAAGCGATCATCTTTGTCTATTTTTCACCTGGGTTTAATGTTCCCCTCTGACAAAACAACTGGCCCCAGTTTGGCCCCCTCAGTAAAAGTGGTCTAGAACCGCCACTGAACATACGTTAAAATTAATTTAACAAAGAGTTAAAACCAACCCAGTATGTAGTTGGAGCTGATCCCAGCTGTCATTGGGCGAGAGGTGAGGTACACCATGGACCAATCACCTGCCAATCACAGGGCTGGCATATAAAGAGAAAGACAAGCAGCCACAATGGCAATCACACCTACGGGTAATTTAGAGTCACCAATTAACCTCATGTCTTTGGACTGTGAGAGGAAGCTGGTGTTCCTGTTGGGAACCCACGCATGCATGGGAGCACAAAAAAAACGTTACACCTACGGGTAATTAAGAGTCACCAATTAACCTCACAAGCATGTTTTTGGACTGTGGGAGGAAACTGGTGTACCCAGAGGGATCCCACTGACGCATGGGGAGTACATGCTTACTCCGCGCAGAAAGGCACTCGGCTGATGGGGGTTTGAACCAGCTACCATTTTGCTGTGATGTGATAAGTGCTAACCACTCTACCACAGTAGAACAGGAAATAGACTCAGGATTCACCACAAATCGCCAAAGTAATTGTATTACCAAACTTGACATCCTTCACCTGTAGGGGCAAAAAAGGCCAGGAAACATAATCCTGACAGCAATTGTGTAGATTAAAAAAATGTATTAGCAAACCCATTAGTGGCATGAAAAAAATTATTCCTCTCTGATTTTCAAATTAAAATGTCTACTAAAGAAATTGGTAGAAGCAAACCTCTAGATTGGTGATCCGTGAGGTACATCATAGGGATATACGCGTGTGTCATTTATACTGGGAGAGCTATGTCTTTCTAGAATTAGACCTGACAGGGTTATTTCATTTGGGTTCTGTGGGTGGACCAATAAAGAGGAAGCAGGATGAAATTAATAGAGGAGATTCTCTCTCACAGATATGTCCGGCAGAGTTTTCATTAGCAGTGGAGAGGATGAGAAAAACGGTGAGATGGCTTTTCAGTGTAATAGGACAGGCCTTTCCTTCTTGTCCACAATTTATTCTGTTAGTCAAAGTCTTTTTAAATGTGTTGGTTTCTTTATCTGACTTGTACTGTTGTATAATACTGATATAATTGAGAATGATGTGTTTATAGGGCGTAGGTACCAGAAAGCCTTGGGGTTTTAGAGGTTGAAATCTAGAGGACAAAATAATTACATGACAACCAGAGCATGTCTGTTTTATTTTGTCATTTATTATCCTCGTGTGTCTCTGTGTTCTAATGTGTTTTGTTAGATTCTTGAGTTCTGTGTGTCTTTAGTGTTTCATGATTTTGTTTGTAGTTGTCCTCAGTGTTTCTTGTATTCCTGCCTCTGTGTGTTTCCCAGTGTGTTTGCCCTGATTGTCTTCACCTGTGTCTTGTTAGTCTCACCTGTGTCTGATTACCCCATGTCTATTTAGTCTCTGTGTTTCTTCCCTTCTGTGTCAGTTCATTGTATGTCGTTCGTTGGTATGTCAGTGTACCGGTGGCGCCCTGTTTTTGATCCCTGTGTTTTTTGTTGAACTTTCTGAATTAAGTTTTTGTTTGGCTTTTTGTTAAAACAAATAGTTTAGTTAATTCAGCACTTGGGTCTACACCTCCTTGTTTTCCAATCGAGACAGAAGTTAAGTATTAAACTGTAGAATAAAAAATTGTGGGTCAGGTTATTGTCCAGGCTGGGAGTATTCACCATGACAATAATGTTATTCCAACCTTTACCAAGAACTTAATCTTTCCTTGTAGGTTTAATTTAATTTGGTTGTTTTTCTGCAATATCCATCATAGCAATCCATCACATGACGCACTTTTGTATGTCTGCAGCTATTTTGCAATTATATCTTGATTGAAGCCAATCTTTAAAAAAACTGTTCTGTATGTTTCTCTGTATAGAGATGGTGAAAACAAATTACCTCAACAAGAAACTAATCTGAATCTCATTTAATGTAACATCACATATTGATAAGCTGCTACATCAGAAAATCACAGGCCGCCAAAGCAACTATCCAGAGACTTACTTATAACCGGTTGCATAACAAATAGAAACATACAGGTATATGAACGAGATTAAGAGTGTTTATAGTGCTTAGCAACAGCCAAGTTTATGATAGGTTCAGTGACGCTTTTCAGAAGTAGTTCTGATGAAATATTTAAACAAAATATGTCTTTGTCGATTGTTGTTTACTTCCATATGCAGCTTTTAGAACTTAAAACAACTGTTGGGGCACTGGTGGAGCAGTGGTTAGTGAGTGTGCCCCATGTACAGAGGCTGTAGTCCTCTAAGTGGGTGCCAGGTTCAAATCTAACCTGTTGCTCCTTTCACGCATTCTCTCTCTCTCTCACTCTCTCTCTCCACTGTACTGTCTCTACCATAAAGGCCAAAGAAACAATACTGTTGTGATGATAGACTTGAATTTAATTATTATAACATTTTCATAATCAATCTTCTCTGTGATTATGAATTGCTTGTTTTAGTGATTTATTTATTTTCTATATTAATGATACTGTTTTCCTTTGTCATGATGCTTTTGTTGCCTTGTGTGAAGCTCTTTGAATTGACTTTATGAAATGTGCTATGCAAATAAGCTTGCCTTGCTATTTCTGATATGGCGACCACCATAGATGGGCTTCAAAAAGTGTGCTTCAGAAACCAATGGGTGATATTACAGAGACTGCGTCCATGTTTTATACAGTCTGTGTTGCACTCTATATTAACCCTTATGGAAAATCTCTTGTCCAATGGTTTGGACTAATCCTGGATGTTTCATGACTATCAAAGTTATCTACAGTGAGTCCAGTTCCAAATCAGCAACAACTCCAAAAAAGCAAAACTCCTACAGCAGCCATTCGTTCAGAAATAGAAAAAAGGAGCAACAGATGTAAATGCTTCCAAGGCAGTCAAACAAATAACATTTATTTTTAACCCAGGCATAATGCTTGCCACCATCAAACTGACACCATGTTCCAAACAACATGAAAACTGGAGGGCAGAAAAAGTTACCCTAAAAAACCCTAACCCTTGTGATGTATAGAGTTGCCTGTGGCTCCTAATCGCTCAGCTCACTGTGTCTGCTCTTTCTTGTTTTAAACAATCTCCTTAAGAAAAATCAGGCTGAAAATCATGTTTTTTCTGTCTTGCAGACACAAGAAGTGAATCAATGCAGCTTGAATGCACCTGTGATAAGTGTGAGTTAAACAGTGATGCTGTTAGTTATGAGTAATTAATAACAGTAATGCTGGATCAAATAAGTTAATTGTGTTCTGTGAATCACCTGTATGTGTGTTAGGATGATTTGAATCCTACATGGGAATGAGAGACTCTAACTCTGACAGTAGAACAAGAAAAGAGGTAATAAAAACAATGTAAGTTGAGTGGTTGATGCTGGAAAAAAATGCAATCTTAAAGATAATCAATGTATGGTTACTTAACCTAAACCGAAATAGAACTCATGTAAACCAATGTTTGTGTGCTGCATAAATGCAATATTTTCTCTGGGGAAAAAAAAGAGCCAACAAACATATTAGTCCCAGTAGCATGTAAACTGACATAACTTAGTTATCAAATCACATTAGTGGCATTTAAAAAAAACAAAAAACAATTAAGTTTTGGAACTCTTTGTTTTGAGAGTGATTATCATGACATTTAGCCAGTGTTTGTATATTTCCACTTTCATTTGACCAAGTGCATTGACATTTCATACAGCATTCGCATCTTTGTTAGAATGCACTTCATAATGTTCTCTGGGAGTGCTTTCTCTTTTAATCAACAAGTAGAAAAGGGCACTTCAATGAAATGTGAGTAAAGTTATTATTCAGAAGAGGAAGTAATCAGCGATCAACTATCATGAATGTCACTATAGTAGCATCTGGGGGCCTTGTAGGGTACTCAGTTTGTTTCCACGACAGAGACCAGGGTCTAAGAAAAAGTCAGAGGGACTTTATTTCAACTCTCAAAGGGTCTCTGCTTGTACTTTCTTAATCAATGTACAGGGACTAGGGTTTGGACTTGCAGTTCTGAGCATCTGTGATTTGTAAAGTACTCCAACCTTTTAGATGTAACATATTAACCTGAGATCAACCCAAAACTCACAGGACATGAATGAAAACCCCCACTCTTCCTGTTTACTAATAACAAAAAGCCATCCAATTGATTAACTGTGAAAGACACTTTACATCGGAATGTGAAGAACAGAACGTCATAAAAAAACAATATGCCTTTAATCCAAGTTAGCGAAACAGACCACTTGGATACGTGTGAAATGACTCTTAGAATAAACAATCCCAGGAAGACAGCCGTCTGCCGAGTTAATCAACACGGCAGGGGAGGCCTTTGACGTGATCTGGACTATCTCAAACGGACTTAATAGCTTCTAGACCCGTTGAACGAACTGCCTTAACCAACATAATCCATTTCTGTTATAAAAGAATTTCGGTTCAATCCCTGAATCGGATATATGTATCCATGACATCAAGACTAACACTTTCATACAAGTTAGATTCCGCTACAATCATCTATGACGAACTTAAATATTGAAAAACTAAATCACATTACCTGATGAACTCTACTTGAATCTTATGTGGAGCACTACTGCCCCCTAGTGGCAAGAGCGCTGTACCGACCTGAGTTTCAGGACGGAGGAAGTACAATAGTTACTATGTGATTTTGTCCTAGTTATAAATTTTGTATTTTAAGATATGATGCTATACCCTTCATACTATATTAATGTGTTTTTGAATGTTGAATGGTATAATGCTGATTTCATTCCCATACAGGCGGAAATCGTCTAACTGTCTTCAGGTTGGACGTAATGTCTATTTCATTGCATAATTGTCTGAAATGTTTACTGCCGGAAATAATCCTACATACCAATATTGACATGGTGATGTTCATATGATCAAAGTTCTTCAATGCTCTTAATAAGTAAAGAACTCGGAGTGTCTTGAAATAAAAGTAAACATCGGAGGCGGGTTAGATATTAGGCCCCGCCCCCTCGTAAAATCATCCCCTGGATAAAGGGGCTCATCTCTCAGGAGCGCACGCTTTTTTTCTCTGGCTTTTTCTCTTGCTTTTTTTCTTTCGCTTTTTCTCTCGTTTTTCTTTGTAAATTTTCCTCGTAACTTAGACGTCTCTTGTTAAATTCTTGTTTCGAACCACTTTGTTTCTTCAAGTTTTGCCGACGCGAAACTCTTTGAATTTAAGTCCGGATTCGCAGGACCTGCAGAACTCGAATCCAACTTAAACCAACCCTGACTCTTCATACCCGCATTCTAAGGTTTTTCTTACAGCCTAAGATTGACCGCCTCTGTCTTTTTCCTTTTTTTTGAAGTATTGATCATTCGTCTTCCAGAACATTATTTTTTTCTATCCTCACATTTGACTTCAAGAGACCATTCAAGTCAAGTGAGGATCAACGAGCGTCAATCCTGACGAACGTTAATTAAGACTCTTTGAGCCGCTGAGAGAAGGACCCACGGACAACTGCTTGGACCGCTGTGTTTTTCTTCAAACCCATCTCATTGTCGACTCCGACCGGACCTGCTACGGCGATTATCGTGGGCCACCGGCATTCCTGATCCGAAAGAACTCGACGGGAAGTCTTGGTACCATTCGGCGGAGTTCAATTGAACACTATGCATTAGTAAGGAAGCGTTCTGATTATGAGATTGGGTTGTTGAGTCAAACTTGTGGTATCCGAATCAAAGCCTCAGAGTCAACTTTCACCAAATTTATTAAGTTCCCTTTTTATTTTTATTTCTCAAAATCCCACTTCGTTAAATCCCTCAAACAATATAGTTAAACTCCAAACTTGACATAAGGATCTCACCATGGCAACTTAAACAATTCAATATTATTATTAAAGTTATATCACTGTTGTAATTATACTGATATTACTTATGCATTTCCTTTAAATTCTTCTGTTCATCATTTTTCTTTATTAAACTTTCATATAAACTTTCAATACTTTGTCTGTGTAGTTTTATGGTTTTTACTGCTTGAGAATTCATCCCAATGATATGAGACCGATTTATAGATTCATTAATTACTACAAGTAATATTAGTTTCCTTACTTAACAAGGATGGTGCCCCGAGTTATATATATTCAATATTAAAAGTAGATACGCTACACAGAAAACTCTTCACAAATCAGCAAAGTATTTTGCATTATATCCAATGAGTCAGTTGGAGAAAGATGCATTCAGAGAAACACTGACTAGAAGGGACTAAGTATAAGAAGGAACGTCTTTTTCTTGGTGGAAATGTAATGGATATAAGATTGTGCACTAAGTTAAATTAATAATACATGTTAAAACTAGTGTCTTTCTAAAATGTTGTATATCCTTTAAAAATGCTAAAAAGTTAATTATAATTGAATGTTAATTCATGTTGCTAAGGTTAAGTTTAAAAGCATATCGGTAATTGATTGGTTTGGTTTTAAGATTGTGTTATTGTTTTACACTTCCAGTTTTACGCCAGCAGGGGGAGCGTGTTGTCTGAGCGTCATTCATTACACCATTGAATGAAAGCCAGCAACAACGTGTTTGTTTCTTTCTTCTTTATTTCTCCCCTTACAGTACGTTGTACAGGGGTGTAACATTTGGAGGCACCGCTGGGATTGTGTGTTGCCTGGGCCAGCGTCTACTCGAGATTGATGTCCCAGAGCATCGTACAGCCCTTTTATATCTACCAGACATCGAGAGCAGGAGGTGAACCGGCTGCAGTGGTATCCCGACACCTGAGAACAGTGTGCATGCAATCTGAGGTATCACGACATACTAGGAGAGCAACTACTACTCCTCAAAGGTCAAAGGCACTACTTAACCCAGACACCTAAGCTCTTCTGTTGAAAGATGGATTCATCAGAGTTAGAGAAGTTACAGCTTGAAATAATAGGAGGATTGTGTGCGCTGTCCAGAGCCATTTTGGTGGAATTATGTGACAAGCTCTTAATCGCAGGCCCAGAATTTGAGCATGTCACTGGCAAGGGTCGTGCTCGTCACACTCATTTCAAACCACATCCAGAGAGCGGAGTTAGAGAAACTGGAGGACAAAGGTATGTCTGACTTACTCCATCTACAAGACACAATTTCTGAGCTCCAGGCAGCTGAAAACAAAGATAAATCAGTACAGATAAATGCCCAAGGAACACAATTAACAGAGCAACAAAGAGAACGAAATCAAGAAGAGGAAAGGATAGTGAAAGAAATTGAGGCTCTGCAGCTTCAGTTGACGACAACACAGGGGCACGGGAAAACAGATGATCAAGAAAATATAGATATCAACAACAAGGCTCCTAGCAGAACATCTACACAGAGTGCATCTCACTGTCATCCACCTTGGCATAAAGATTTTAAAATATCTGGTCAAATTGGTGAGCCTAGACAGAAGGAGAGATTCACTTTTTCAAGTTTAGCCCGACAAATCGAACATGGCCTGAGCAAAGGAGTTCCAGAATCTGAGATTGTGGATGCCGTGATAAAAGCAATCTCCCCTGGCATGCAAATTCGTAGCTACCTAGAGGGAAAAGCTAACTTGACCTTACCCACATTAAGACGGATACTTCGTTCTCATTACCAGGAAAAGAGTGCAACCGAACTCTACAAACAGCTGACCTCAGAAGTTCAAGGCACCAAAGAAACTCTGCAGAACTTCCTCATTCGTGCTTTTGACCTCAGACAAAAGATTTTGTTTGCCTCACAAGAAGCAGAGTCAGGCCTCAAATATGACCCAGGTTTAGTACAGAACATGTTTCTTCACACTGTGTTAACTGGGCTACAAAATGATAACATAAAACGTGACCTTCGACCATATCTTGAACAAACTGACATCTCTGATGAACTGTTACTTGAGCGAATGAACACAGCATGTGCTTATGAGACGGAGAGCCAAAATAAAAGAAAGCTGTTAGGACAACAACATCCTATAAATATTCACTCGGCCCAGTCCAACACTGCTCCTGTTGAAAAGAATGAAAAACCATCAACTCAACAGAACTCAGGTAAAATTCCCTCAACTGTATTGACTCAGTTTGAAGAAATGAGGTCTGAAATGACTTTGCTGAAAGATCTTAAAGCCGAAGTGTCCCAGACAAGAGAGTCTATGCAGCAGCCCCAGTACATGTATAGAGATCAGCAGCCTCAAACAAGAGGATTGGATGGCACATCAGCTCAGCAGTTCCCAGGTCATCAGATGCAAGAATTGCCCCAGAGATACTGGTGCACGCCTGGCCCCGGACAGAGAGGTGAGACTGCACAGTATCAGCAAAAGTTTGCCTCACAGCGCAGCTTTCCACCACAAAATCAGAGACGTATGAGGAGATGTTTTAGCTGTCAACAGCGGGGACCTGAGGACTACTGTACACACTGTTTCAGGTGCGGCAGCAGTGAGCATTTCCTGGCTGGTTGTCGAGCTAGAGGACAAAGACATGTTGGAGGTGACCCTTTAAACAGGGAAAGGTCGCTCGCGCGGGACAGGGAGTGTCCAGTCATACAGAGAGGTCCCAGCACTGTGCTCACTGTGGGAAAGAAGGTGAAGAGATGAGACTGAAACAATGTGCATCATGTAAAAATGAACTCTACTGTTCTAAGTCATGTCAAGTTAATGGTTGGGCTGTGCACCAAGAAAAATGTGTGCCATTTTCATGTATGACTGTGAACACTCACTCAAAAGGAAGAAAACAAGCAAAAGTGGCTCCTCTGGTAAGAAGAAAATATGTGATCGACTGTTACATTCAACATGAAAGAGTTCAAGCTTTGTGGGACTCAGGTTCCCAAGTAACAATAATGGATGAACAATGGAAACAATAACACGTACCAGACTTAAGACTGAGAGACATTTCTGTCTGAAATTCTGGACAGTGCAGATACTCTTGACATTGTGGCAGCAAATGGTGAGAATATGCCATATGCAGGCTGGGTGGAGATGACTTTCAGACTAGCTCCAGGAGAAGCAGTCACCACAGAAGTTATAGTTCCAACACTTGTGATGAAAGGTAACAATCTGTTTCGTCCCATAATTGGCTCTAATGTTATCGATCTCATTATAAACAGTGAATCAAAACAGTCCAGCTCTAACAACAGAGAACGCCTCAGTCACGCAGTGAGGGCAGCATTCCCTGATCTCAAGCCAAACCAAGCAGAAGCCTTTGTACAGCAAGTAAGTGTTGAGCAAAATCATGAACATGTTGTGAAGACAAAAAAAGACAGGATCAACATACCAAAACACATGTCTGTCAAAGTTGAGTGCCATGTACATGTGTCTGCACCAGATGAAGATACAACACTTATCTTTGAGCCAGATGTGAACCCACGCTGGGCTGAGGGACTTCAATTCTGTGACACGCTTGTAAAAGTGTGGTAATGGTAATAAACCATTTATTACTGTTAGTGGACAGAATTCTACAGACCATGACATAGTGCTGGCAGGAAGGACTGTGATTGGGACTGTGCAGCAGATTCAGGCAGTTTATCCAGCTTCCATGCTAGTGGGTTGCCGCCCTCCACCTCCAGCAACTGTGAATCACATCAGAGTTGAAAAGAAACACAGTAATGACAATTTATGGGACCCACCTGTGAATCTGAACCACCTCAGCGAACCAGAGAAGGAGACAGCTCACCAGATGTTGAGAGAGGAGTCGGCTTCATTCTCAAAAACAGATGATGATATCGGCTGCATAGAGAAAATGCAACTCAGCATATCTCTGAAAGACACTGAACCTGTCGCAAAAACATACCTCTCTGTACCTAAGCCACTTTACAGAGAGATGAAAGATTACTTGCATGACCTCATCGCACAAGGCTGGGTGGAGAAGTCAAACTCACCGTATGCATCACCAGTTGTTTGTGTACAAAAAAAAGATGGAACTCTGCGGCTGTGTATTGACTTCCGTGAAGTGAACAAGAAAACCCTTCCTGATCGCCAGCCGATTCCCAGAGTGCAAGACATCATGGATGGCCTCGGTGGAAATTCCTGGTTCTCTCTCTTAGATCAAGGTAAAGCTTACCATCATGGCTTCGTGGCTAAAGAAAGCAGACCTATGACAGCTTTTGTGACACCTTGGGGTCTCTATGAATGGATTCGAATACCCTTCAGTTTGATGAATGCCCAAGCTGCCTTCCAGCGATGTATGGAAGAATGTTTGGCAGGGCTGCGTGATGAGATCTGCATACCATACCTGGATGACACGCTTGTCTTCAGCAAATCATTTGAGGACCATGTTGAGGACGTGAGAACAGTGTTACAGCGACTACGTCAGCATGGGATAAAGTTGAAACCAAGTAAGTGTGAAGTCTTCAAGCGTGAGGTTCGCTATTTAGGACGTATTGTATCTGCAGAGGGCAGCAAAATGGACCCTGCTGATACGCTTGCTGTCAGAGCTTTAAAGGAGAAGAAACCAAAGACTGTGGGAGAGCTGAGAGCTGTCATGGGACTACTGAGCTACAATCGACAGTATATAAGAGACTTCTCCCGCATAGCCGGACCTCTGTATGCCTTGCTGGAAGGGGGTTCTGAAACCAAAGAACAGAAGGAAAACAACTCAAGGACGAGGAGAATGAAAGGTAAACACAGGGGAGTCCCTTCACACAAACCAATCACATGGACTGACAAACATCAACAGATACTGGAAAAACTGATTGACTGTCTTGTTGAACCACCAATACTTGGATTTCCAGATTTCAACAAATCATTCATCCTTCACACAGATGCTTCTAATCAAGGTTTAGGTGCTGTTATATCAAGAACAGGAGGGGAAGCTACAAGTTATAGCGTATGCATCTCGCACCCTGACCAAAGCAGAGAAAAATTATCACCTCCATTCAGGGAAGCTGGAATTCCTCGCATTGAAGTGGGCGGTGACAGAAAGGTTTCGGGACTACCTGATTGGCTCATCTTGCATTGTATATATGGACAACAATCCATTAACGTATGTGTTGTCTACAGCCAAGCTGAATGTCACTGGATATAGGTGGGTTGCTGAACTAGCCGACTTTCACCTAATAATCAGATACCGACCAGGCAGAGAAAATTGCAATGTTGATGGACTTTCAAGGATGCCGATCGACATCGAGGCAATGATGCAGAAATGTACAGAAGAAATGTCTTCTCCTTCGGTACAGGCTACAGTACAAGCAGTTGAAACCACAGATTTCAAGACAACATGTTCAGTGATGGCTGTAGAGTGTTCATTAGTGAATGATGAGACATCTACATCTTTTTCAAGAGAAACTATATGTCAAGCTCAAAGAGAGGATCAAAATATTGGCCCTGTTATTTGCTGCAAACAGTCAGATAAGAGACCTGTGGGACCACAGTTAAAGTCAATGAGTGTGCAGAGTAAGTGTCTTCTCCGCGACTGGGAGAAACTCAGCATAGATGAGGATGGAATACTTCACTGGAAAACTACAATCAGAAAACAACTTGTGTTGCCAGAAAAGTTCAAAGACACTGTATTGAGACAACTACACAATGAAATGGGGCATCAAGGTGTGGAACGCACAACGTCACTTGTCGAGATCGTTTCTTCTGGCCACACATGCAGAGAGACATAAAGCATTATGTGTTACGTAGCTGCTCCTGCCTCAAACAGAAGAAACCCTTCAGAGAAACAAGAGCTCCTCTCACATTAATCGTCACGACTCAACCATTTGAGTTAGTATCCATTGACTTTCTGCATCTGGATAAATGTACAGGTGGATATGAATATATATTGGTGATAGTCGACCATGACACAAGATTCGCACAAGCTTATGCCACAACATCAAAATCTGCTAAAACAGTTGCTGACAAGATTTTCAATGATTACGCACTGAAGTTTGGTTTCCCTCTGAGGATTCACCACGACCAGGGAGGTGAATTTGAAAATCAGTTGATGGCACAGCTCAAGAAAAACTGTGGTGTAATGGGCTCAAGAACGACACCTTACCGGCCTGAGGATAACGGTCAAGTCGAGAGGATGAATAGGACGTTACTGCAAATGTTGAAGACACTCACTGAGAGGCAGAAGTCAAATTGGAAAGAGTCACTGCCAAAACTGATTTACTCTTACAACAGCACTCGATGTGAAGTTACAGGATTTTCTCCTTTCTATCTCCTGTTTGGGAGGTCACCAAGACTGGCTGTTGATTTGCTGTTCGGCTTGACTTCTGAGACAGGTACTCCTGATCACCAAGAATATATGAGAAAATGGAAACAACAGATGCAAGAGGCATATAAGATCACATCTGAAAATGCAAAGAAATGTGCTGAGAAAAGCAAGTGAATCCATGACAACAAAGTCAGAAGTTCAGTGTTACATGAAGGAGACCGTGTTCTGGTAAGAAATATGACACTGTGACGGGGTCCTCTGGCAATCCACCCGAAACTTAAAAACAGGCGTAGTCACAGACTGTAAGTGAAGTGTTTTTATTTTTTGCCGGCCTCCCAAAGTGCAGTGATAGATATTTACAAACATGCAAAAATGCAAAAACAGAAAAAAAAAGGATGTTTAGACTATTTACACTATTTCGAAAACAAAAGTCGTCCAAAAACAAAATCCAAACAAACAGCAAACAAACGGTACTTCCAAAAAAAATAAACTCTCGCTGTAACATGTTACCTTCCCTGTAACCATCCTCGACTGCCTGAAAGCAGCAAGCAGCCATCTTTTAAAAGCAAGAAGCCCCTCCCACTGGGCGTTATGAATTGCATAACATTTTAAACAAAACACACTTTCTCATGAATGAGCAATTTATAACCAGTTAAATTCATATGGTCTACTCATCACTAAATTACCCATTTTCATCCATATTTTATTAACACCTCGCTAATGTATCTGTGGCGATACATTGAAAACAAACATTTAATTAACCAATCAATCACGTGATTACCAATGTGCGCCCCATCCGCCTATTTAGAATGCGGAACTGGGCCCACTCTGTTTGGCACCCAAACGGGACACAGCGGCGCGCATATGAAACGCACCAACGGTAATACTGCTATGACTCTATATATATATATATATGTATGAAAACAAAAATAGAGCTCTCAAGTGTGCACCCTTAATCGCGCTATGAAACTGAGAGGGAAAGGAGGATGATGGTGTGATTTACTGAATGACTATAGGCGCACTGGCAGAGGGAAAAGTTTGGCGGATGTGTGTGTGTCAGCGTGTGTCAGCGTGTGTGCGCTGACTGCAGTCAGTGACGGAGCCGCTCCGTCACAGACACCCAGAGGCGGAACAGGAAAACTTCGGAACCACTGGGAAGATTGCATTCACAAGGTCATTCGTCAGGTGGGAAAAGATATGCCTATATATGAAGTACTGCCAGAGCAAGGAAAAGGTAGAGGAAGCAGAATTCTGCACCGTAATCTCCTGTTGCCATGTGACCACTTGCCGCTTGAGATCCAACTGGAACCAGCTCAATCAAAGAGAAAATCAAACACTCACAACAGAAGAATCAGAGAGGAACAACAACACGATGATGATGAAAGTGATGATGACGATGGTGGTTACTATTACATGCCCCGGGAGCAGCCACTTCTCATAACTCAGCCACAGGTAAATACAGATAGGGAGATGCTAACAGGGAACTCATGATAACCACAGAGCATGTTGATCATCAGCTACAAGACATATCCATGCAGCAAGAGACTGATCTCAGAGATGACACACTAAATGAAGAAGAGACATCACAACACGAGGAGGTCATGGAGCAAGAGGAGACATCAGGTAATGAGGAAACACGCGAAGAATCTGTTCTGGAAGACCAAGTGCCAGCACCGATGTCAACTGCTCCAGCAGATAACAACAGTGGAACAGAGCAAGGACACCAGCGGCCAGTCAGAGAGAGAAGAGCTCCAAAAGTCTTCACATATGATCAGCTGGGCCATCCAGTTTGTTACAGCGCTGGGCCCCCAGGTAATGCCATGTTCTGGTACCCGCCAGTGTCCCATGGAGCAATGCAAGCAGCAGGTGCGTGGATGATCCCGGTACAACATTTTAACTATCACACAGTTGTTGCACCTGGACATTAAATGATAACAGCTAAGACTTTTTTCATACACATTACATACACTTATGGACTTTTTGAAAAGCCAAGTGCTTCCATACATACACATTTCATAGATTGATGGACTGTTTGCAAAAGAAGCAAGGCTTCTACAACATTCACACAATTCATATCTTCATGGACTGTTTAACAGCAGAATGCTTGGTACAGATTAATACACTCATGGACCTTTTGAAAAAGCTGAGTGCTTGCACATACATATAACATTCTCATGGACTTTTGAAGAGCAGAGAGTTTGCAGACATAAAAATTACTCATGGACTGTTGAACAAAATTTGAGTGCTCACGTGATTAAACTGAAGGTGTGAACTAGTGCATAGTTTAGAAAGCTGTTTCATGCACTTGATAAAGGTGGTAATGGTTAATTTTGGTGATGTCGGGACAACATTTGTTTTGGAGGGGAGTATGTAATGGATATAAGATTGTGCACTAAGTTAAATTAATAATACATGTTAAAACTAGCGTCTTTCTAAAATGTTGTATATCCTTTAAAAACGCTAAAAAGCTAATTATAATTTAATGTTAATTCATGTTGCTAAGGTTAAGTTTAAAAGCATATCGGTAATTGATTGGTTTGGTCTTAAGCTTTTGTTATTGTTTTACACTTCCAGTTTTATGCCAGCAGGGGGAGCGTGTTGTCTGAGCGTCATTTATTACACCATTGAATGAAAGCCAGCAACAACGTGTTTGTTTGTTTCTTCTTTATTTCTCCCCTTACAGGTAAGAATACTGGTTAAAAGTGAATAAAACCAAGTATAAATGTGTTGTAAGTTTCCGGGAACAAGCTAGTGATATGTTTTCTGTATACAAAGTAATTTAAGTATGTTTATGAAGCGGGTTAAGCATGAATGTGTTTGCCGTGATGCGTGCATGCTAGCTTGAATCACACAGACAGAGAGCGATAGAGACAGGTGTAATGCGTCTACTGAGAGTGTATTATTTAAGTTGTATCGGTCAGTTGAACAATTACAGTTACATGGTACAGTTTAAAGAAATATCACTCTGCAAGTGTGTATGTGTATAACTACTAAAGCAACTAAGAAAAAGTTAAATGTGTTTACATAAAACAAGCAGTAGATTATACAGTATTGAGAAATACTAGCCTGTTATATGACAGATGTAAAGGTATTAAACAGAGCATGTATGTTCATCCAAGTGTATAATACTGTACAATGATAATATGATGTGTTATTGCATATTATTCATTACACCATTGAATGAAAGCCAGCAACAACGTGTTTGTTTGTTTCTTCTTTATTTCTCCCCTTACAGTACGCTGTACAGGGGTGTAACAGAAACATTGAAATGAAGTTGCTTTTTCCTCTGATCTACTATGAAATCAAATCCCTAACTCAATCAGTGAACATTTAGCATCCTGAGATGATCCTGACTGAATATCCACCAGCTAGCTGCACCAGTCATTACATCCTACCTGAAAAATATTCCAAATTGATTGTAATTAATACATACTTGTTTATTTATGGGTTGCACAGTGGTTAAGTGCTTAGCGCAATTGCCTCACAGCAAGGAGGTTCCTGGTAAAAAAATCCTGTGGAGGGGCATTTCTGTGTGGAGTTTGCATATTCTCCCTGTGCATACCTAAGTTTCCTCAGACATGTTTGTTCGGTTAATTGGTGACTCTAAAATAGCCAGTAGGTGTGAATGTGGTTGTAAGTCTCTGTATGTCTTCCCTCCACTGGACTGGTGAACGGTCCAGGATGTACCCTTGCCTCCTGTCCAATTAAAAATGCTATGATGGAAATATGTTTGTTTGCTTTCAATCACATTTGAATGAAAATGAAAACCGTATTTACCAGATCATTGTTTTTCTCAGAGTGTGTAGGCCTATTCTGGAGTCTGCTGCTGTACACATTTTCTATTTCATCTCTTTTCTGAGAGCAGACCATTTCATCACTTATTTAGGTTGTTTCTGGTTCAGCATCTGTCCATCTCCCCCTGTCTCTTATCTCTCTCTCCCTGGGTGTGCTTGCAAGTTTGAGTGTGTGCATTGGAGCGGCTGTTATTCACCAAAGTTGTCTTTCATTTAGTGTTCTTTTTATTTATTTTAAGGCTGTCTTGTTCTGGAAATTCGTTGTTGTTGTTGGGGCTCGTCTCTCCCTTGTGAAATGCTTCTTTCTTGATTCCAAAGTCAAAAAGAGACTTAAGATTTTAACTTGGAAGGGAGATTGAACTTGTTTTGAAATGCCTCTCTAATTCTTAGTAACTTTTAACCTTGCAAAAAACAAAAACTAAAGAAGTTATGTTCAACACAAAGAGGAAATGTAATAGTCTTTAATCAACAAAAGAGATTATAAGATACTTTTAGGTTATTCATCAGCCACAGTAAAAACAGTCTGTACCTGCAACAGCATTACCATGAGAATCTAGGTCAGTAACTGGGGCTTATGAACTATAAAAGAAGGGGAACTTTCGCCTGTTTCTGAAGCTGTGAATGGATGTTGGCCTACTGGTTGTCATTGAAAGTGGCCAAGAGATGTTCAAGGGCATCACTGATGTTTTTGTGGTATTTAAGGAGCACATTGATCTTCTTCACCACGAGGTAAAAGATGGTTCAACAAGCTTGTGTAGAGAACCTCAAGGGACATAGATATTCAAGGAAATAGGACTGATTTTCTTCAATTAAGTTATGAGCGGTGTATGATGGATTTTAAAACCATAAACAGCTAACCTGCATTGTGTTTCTGGGTTCTTTATGTTAACACAATAAGTTGTGTATACAACTTCTTAATGAGTGCCTATATTGGCCTTTAATATCTGATAACTGCAACACACTTAAGGGAATGTGTGTTGTTCCTTTAAATCCCTTTTCAAGTATTAGTGTTATTAATACACAAATATATATTGGTATATATTGTTTTCTATCTTGTGATGCAGGGGAAATATTTGACTGGATCAAACCATACTGCCATCCCCATTGTTATGCCCCATACTATGTCATGTTTAAGGACATCTTACTTGTTGTTGTGTTACAGTGCTTGTGGTGTTTGTTTGTATTTATCTACCTTACTTTTCCTATCATAGAAACTGAAAGTAAAATAGTAGACCATGAGCCAGTGAGTTGGCTGCAGCACTTTCGATAGCTCAGTAGTTTCACATGTTTCTTCTACTCCTGCACGCTAATGCAACGTCTGTAAGTATAAACGTTGATACTATGTGTATTAATTTTAGAAAGGACGTGTTTTGTATCTATATAGATACTAACTGCTAAGCTAGTGTTAACTTTACCATTAATTTGTTTAAGATGCTATATGCTAGTGCTGTGTTGCTACATTAGCTTGTTTAACATGTGTAGACATGTACAGCTGCCTTATTGTGTTTATTAATAAGGACCCTGTGAATATACTTACAATGGAAATACAACAGTTTGAAGTATGGTAAATGGACTAGAACTTGTATAGCGCTTTTCTAGTCTTCTGACTACTCAAAGCTCTTTTACACCACATGTCACATCTACCCATTCACACACTGATGGTAGAGGTTGCTGTGTAAAGTGACCATCAGAAGTAACTAATCTCATTCATATGCATTCATACGCCGCCGACAAGCAGCGGGAGTAATTTGGGGCTTAGTGTCTTGCCCATGGACACATCGGACATGGTGCTGCAGGAGCTGGGGATTGAACCCTCGACCTTCCAGTTGAGAGACGACAACTCTACCAACAGCCACAGCTGCCCCGTGCTGTGCTGGTAACCAAAAATATTTGGGGAAAAAATCTTTATGGCTCTTTGTCCTACTGTCATGAGATGAAGTTGCAAGATTAAAACCCTGCCTTTCCATTTGCTAATGCTAAGTGTGTGGTTTGCGACCTTGTGTTTTTTTTGTTGTTTTTTTTGCATATGTCTGGATTTTTTTCCCACTTATTTGTTATAAATGTTATAACCGTTATTTTTTAAACTGATCTGAAATGTGCTTCATTTCAACTTCATCCTGTTAATTATATGCAATCTGCTATTGGCCTGTTAGAGAACCACACACACACATATATTGACATACACATACAAACACACACACAAAGACAGACAGAAAAAAAATTAGCCCTGGGACACTCCTGCAGGAAGAGTTCCAATGTGTTCTCATCTCATCGCGCTCGAGTGTTCCTCCAACCTGTCTCCTGTCACAACACTTATTTACCAAGGGAGAAATTGCACCTGAAAGATCTTCCAAAACAAAACCACAGAAGGGCCCATGGGTGGCCACAGACAATAATAACAGGGGTTGGGAAATGAAATAGATACACTGAGAGACGGAGCAGAAGAGGGTGGGGTGGAGAAAGCGAGCCAGAAATGGCACAGAGACAAAAACAGCTTGGGAGGCAGTGCGGCTGAGATACTCTCAGACCCCTGGGGATGGGCAAACTCAGCACCATTCTAATTTTCATTTCTCGGTGTGCAACCCCAGATGATTAGGGTGTAATGATGGTTATTCTAATTGGCCCTTTGCCTCCACAGTTTCACATGATCACATGAGCTCGGGGGAACATTAACATACAAACATAAAATGACACTGATAATTCTCCTGCAAACATCTCTATAGGCTCTCCGCACCCTTGAGGTCAGGATGTTGGAAAACATTGTTCGGAAAATTGTTCACCTGGGAAAACGCTAATGAAACTAATTGGCAATGTATGTTTTTCTTCTTTTTTTGGAATTTGTAAAATAAAA
Organism: Labrus mixtus; assembly: GCF_963584025.1. Taxonomy (NCBI): domain Eukaryota; kingdom Metazoa; phylum Chordata; class Actinopteri; order Labriformes; family Labridae; genus Labrus; species Labrus mixtus. The sequence goes on from NC_083628.1 coordinate 24,705,139, forward strand.
GAATCCAGCGGCAGCCTTTGGGATCCACTGTGAATGCATCTCAGAGGAGCCAAGGGTCATATAGCATGCTAATAATTGCTTCAGTGGAGTCCTAGTGATGCTAATTATTGTAGTTTATTTCATGACCATTTCTAGCAGGTCAGAATATATCAGCTTGTGATGTGATTTATTTCCCACCTACCTGTTCAACCATTCAATATTACTACCTTGTTGGTGCATACAATGCTTTTTTTTGGGGGGGGGGGGTGGTGTTCATTTGAGTTAGATTTAGTCTTTCTGAAGATAATTGATATCGAGAAACTAAAGGGAGGCAACATGCATGTGTTGAACGCTCTACTTCATTAAGTGTCTGAAAGGTGTTTCATTTTTTAATTTTTCCTAATTTTTCTTTTTGATTATTGGTGAAAAATCAATTGTAAGGTGTCTGTCATCTTCTCTTGTACTCCACGCTGTGTTGTTTAGTCTACCTGCCAAATTTAGCTTGATTAGACACTTGCAGTCTAGCCTGTAATGGCCTTATTGTCCATTGATTTTTGTCTCTGATAATGGCCAACCTCGAGTCATCCATTTCGAAATCTGAGAGGTGGTGGAAGTTGGCTTCAAAACATGTCGTAAAAAAAAGAAAGAAGAAAAAACGGCGAGATACTGTGGCTCAATGCAGCTGGACAGATACTTATTGGCCCTCTGGGATTCCTGATGGGACGGTTTGTTTGAGTCTCCTTCTCTGAGATATAAGATATGGTCTGAGAAAGAACAATGTTGTCATTGTGATAAGTACATTCAGAATCATCTCGACTGAGCGTTTTAAAAAATCACAGCAAGTTGTGAAGCTGCAAGCCAGTAGAAATAGTGAATTGTTAAAGAGCACTGAGCAGAGTTATTCCCACACCTACAATCATAAGGCCACAGTGTCATATGGAAGTATGCACTAAACTTAATGGACACTAGTTTTACCATGTGCACTCATGCAGATGATGCACTGTCTCTTGGAGGCTTGTTATACCAAATACCATGTAGAGAGCCATGCACATATGCAGAGGCTGGTTGTGTGAGATATGAGGCAGATTTTTTTTTTTTTTTCCTCCAGTATACTGCATTGTTTTCAGGAGCAGCTGCTTTTCTGGGTTCACTGCTTTCCAATGATGTAGCCCAAAACACATCACCCATGAAAGTGGGGGCTGGAGTTGGCATTGCCAAAGGGTGCTGTGTACTCGCTGAGCGTCTGCGCTGGGAGTCATCTCTCTGACGCTCTGGAGGCCTCCCAGTCCTTTATCATGCACAAGAGACGAAACCCCAGGCAGACTGATGGGAAAGGAAGGCTATCATCAGAGGATGCGTTTCATTTCCATAAAGATGACTTTGTTTCCTAATTAATCTCCTAGCTCCGTCTCCCCGCTTTGCTCCTGTCACTTCCTCAGAATGAAACATGGCCGGCAATTTGTTAAATCAATTATTCCGGGGAAGAAGCAGGGCTTTCGGCGAGCCGGTCCACACAAACGTGCGCATACACACACACGCTGACATGTGCACACAGATGAGACGGCGACGGGGACGCTGATTGGGAAGATGCAGACTGGCCTTCAAGTGTAAAGGTGGACAGCGGTGTTGGAGTCTGAGATCTGGGGAGTATGAGAGAGAAACAGTTTGTCCTTGTTGACATGGCAGAAAGCTTTAAAAACACTTGGCTGACGAGGGGTCTCCTTGGCCTTATGCCCTGAACTCCTGCAGAAAAACAGGACTACTGAGCCCCGAGGGAAAAGATACACAAAGAGAAAGAGAGGCAAGAGGAGTCAGGGTGAAGTGACAGAGAGGAACATGAGCAGGGAAGGAGAGGAGGCAACAGGGGAAGAGATGGATTTCACGGGGGAGAAGAATCCTCAGCCAATCATTAAAGTAGAAGAAAATCCTCTGCTTTTCATTTCACTCTGGCTATAACTACATGTAAGAACTTGATCAGAGCAGTGTTTATTTTATATTAGTTCTCAGTTCATTAAAATGTTGATTTACAATACACTCTTTCAAACCTGACACATGCTGAGGGTGCATGGGAGCAGATGATGAGGCTCAGGCTTAAAACAAAAACAACAAAGCACATTTCAGATCACGTTTGACTTGCCAATGATCTACAGGTGCACAAAACAGAAGCATTATTCATTTCAGGGTGAGACAAGAGACGGCGGATTGGCTCCAAATGAAAAAGCTGACTTTCAAATAGGAAGACAAACAGAGAGAGGGACCTGATGGTGGCGTCGGCTCTTTCTGGCTGTATTAGGGCGAAGAGGAATAGCGTGGCAGGATGTGTTTAAATCAGAGCGCTCTATCTTGTAGTGGGACACATTTCATTAAGCCCAGCAGCTGGGGCCGTGGCTCCATGCGTCCGCACATCTATCATACAAATCCATCAGGCCTGTCTCCAGCCTGCACTGACAGCATGTGTGTGATAGAAGCCCGTCTTCCTGATCAGACGACTCACTGACTGCCCGCACTTATTCATTTCCACTTCCATCTTCCCCTTTCTCTGTTAAGATTTCTTATTTGCGCTCTCCCCCTCTCTCTCCCCCTCTCTTTCTACGGGGCTCTCGTTTTCATCCACCTTTGTCCTTCATTTCTCTCTTAGCCCGATTCTTTGAAGGGGGATAGATGTTACCCAGCTCCAAATGGATTCTAAACCCTGCTGTTTCTTCTCCGTTTCTTTCATTCTCTCATATGCACCCCTCTCTGTATTTCAATGGCGCTCCGATCTGCTTTTTTTAAACTAAAAATAGCTATAGTGTTCAACAATATTCTGATATGAAAGTAAAAGTCCTGTGTTTTCAGATATATATAATATGTATGTTTTGTTGGACCAGTCAAAAAGTGACAATGCATTATTCCCAGTAAGACCACTTTCATTGATGGTGAGTTTATCTGTCTCCTGCATCAGGATGAGACACAGACTGACGGGGACTTCAAGGACTAGTGATTCTGGAGTAGCATGCCTTCCCATTGGTATTCATTTTATTATAAAACAGCTTTTCGCATGGAATTTTAAATCTGAATCTGAGTGGCCTAACCCCAACTTTAACTTACGGAAGCGCTCTTACTATTGCTGGCAACATCCAAATCAACTTTAGCTATGGCAACTTTGGGATGTTTTTTGGCCATCTCGAAGAGAGACCTGTCAAGTAACAACAATCTGCAGCGGCATATCAAGTGGCATGGGGTAAGCCAGCACCGCTACCAAGCATGGACTTAGAACGTGTTTCTAGCCGACTGGTTAGCTGAATATTTTTTGGGAATAAACTTGCTGCATGTTCGGCAGAGTTGTAAATGCATATTTTCTCTTTGGCTTGTGAACCATCTACTGATTAAGGCAAATATGTAATTATTGAGATGTATTATGGTAAGTGGACTTCTGACTACTCAAAGCGCTTTTAAACCGCAGGTCAGACCTACCCATTCACACACTGATGACAGGTCTCTGTAAAGTGACCATCAAAAGTAAAGTAACTAGCCCATAAGTGCACATTTATACGCCACTGATGAAGCAGTGGGAGCAACTTGGGGTTAAGTGTCTTGCCCAAGGACACATCAGACATGTAATTGAAGGAGCTGGAGATGAAACCCTGACCCACTCTGTGTAGAATGTCGCTGTTAAGAATTATAATTGATCACAACATTGATGTGCAATACTAACAAAACGTGTTTTGTGTGATGTATAAGACATGCAGTCGTCAAGTCGGGTACTAAATGATTTTCGAGTTTTCAAGTTGTTGTTCCGTCAGCAGGCGTTCATGTGCATTTTCCAACTTGAAAACTTTTTTTTTTTTTCAGTATATCTGACAGCACATGAATGCAGGGTAAGGCCTATTTTGTGTGGTTAAAATCCAGAGTTGCCAAAGGAATTTCTCCTCAAGCTGACTTGGGTAAATGCACTCTGTCTCGTTCTCCCTTTTTATATCCATCTTTCTTTCTTTCTTTCTTTCTTTCTTTCTTTCTTTCTTTCTTTCTATCTTTGCACCAGTGTCTGATTCTGCCTGATCTGTCTGCAGCGCTCCACTGTGCTCATCAGCATGCAAACACTTGGCAGTAATCGGAATGGGTAATGCAGTCTGAAAGGGAAAAGTAGCCAATTAGGGGTCTCTGGTCTGCAAGCCCTAGGGTGAGGGTCACGGTGTAGCTTGTAGTCTGCAGCTTACTCATCTGGCAGTGTACCAATCCATATGTGCCACAAGGACTGTAAAAGCCTGAGACCTCTCAGCCGTGGCTAGCCTGCAAAGTTCCAAGTGCATCAAACACTTGACCTTCAAACTACTTATTAATACTGTCGTTAATGAACAATCAGGATCTTTCAAACCAGTTAGGAAGATGTTTGTCTGAGTTTCTAGATGCATGGATAGAAAGACTGCTTTGTTTGTAGCTAGCAATGCTTCATTTTAATTCTGCGTATTAGTGACTTTCACTCTGTTGCTATGTATTATTCCTAAGAGATAACCCTAAGGACCAAGATCTGCTTATATGCTACAGGAAGCAGAGTCTGAATAAAAATACAGACCTTTGTAGCAGGACACATGCACAGATGGAAGAAAACTTTTATGAGGACATTGAAATGTCATCCCCTCCAATACAAAGCGATAGGATAGGCCTAATAGCTGTCAATAAAACAGTTGATGCTCCTGTCATTTTGGTCAATGTCTGACCCAGTAATGCAATGTAACAGCAACCTCTATCGACATGTTGGGTCAGTTACACTTTAAGCTAGCTCAGAGATCAGAGCTATTAGCGAGCCTGTTTAGCCAGGTTTGTGATGGACAACAAATGTGACCTTGCAAAGACAAAGCGGAAAATGTACTATCATTACTGAGAGGGGGAAAGTGAGTTTTTAGTTCTTGTAGTTCATGCATGAATAAACAGCTCTCAGATAGAAAATAAAATTGGCCAGACCCCTGGTTTAGACTATAATCCAGTGATTTGATAAATGGAAGAGATATATCAAAAGAAAAAGAAAATAAAAAACGCCCAAGTGTGTCCTAGCTAAACTTAAAATCCCAGGAAGTAGGCAGGAGAGATAGAGCCAGGGAAATGTGTGAAGTTGAACCAATTCTGTTTTGTGGCTGACAATTAAAGAGAGATTTGTTCCTTCACTTTGACTAGGTAGCAATCCAGATGTTTTTCTCAGGCACTTTTGCGCTCAACATTTCAGTTATGTTAACTCAGACTGCACTTTCTCACAGCCCGTTGGCAAAATGAGTTTGGGCATGAAAAAGTGCAGGTTGGTGTCTGCACATTCTTCAAACAACTCCTGTGTTCATATTATAAATAGCTTTGAGAAATAGCTCTGCATGTGGGGTAATTTTAGATTCAAAGTGAGACAAGTAGTAGTCTGCGGAATGACAGGTAAGAGGAACATTCCTCTTTCCGGTTGGATCACAGGGGCCCCAAATATAAACTCTACGACACAGCCATGCTTTACGTTCTGGTGTTAGACATTTCTGACATACACAGTGACAACAGTATCACATGCACACCAGTCCCACAGGGCAATCCATTTTGTAAACTCCTCCCTCTGTAAAAAACAAGTGAAATATTCCATTAAGTTCTAATCAATACCATGAAATCCATGAAAAGATGGAATCATGGATGCTACTAATTAGCATGCTAATGAGAAACTAGTTCATGGTGAATAGTGTGACCTTAATTCAAAGTGTTAGTGTCCATTTTAATATCCCTGATGATAATAGCTGCTGATATCTCATCTCGTGTGTCATGCACATGTGTGGGTGTTATTTTCTGCATCAAAGTCCAAGGTATATTAAACAACAAATATATTGTTTCCTCTGGGTGATGAACAATGAGCATGATTAAGACAATGTGCACAAATTGTGATCGCTTGCCTGCTATACAAAACCCTCACACTTTCTGGTAAATCAAGCGTAAAGTGTTAATTCAATTAAATTATGGATTTTCAGGGCTTCATTGAGTGTGTTTTATTATTTAGATTGACTAAATATACACTTTTGAGAATCAGCTGCAGTGTCCAGTGCGTCAAGGTCAAACTGCACAGGTTTCCTCTCACCTTCTCTGCATGGTTGCTTTCCCCTGACCTGTCTCTCTGGCTTTTCTGCCCTGCTGCTTGGCATCCCGTTTACCTCTGGGTCAGAGAGGTTAAAGGTGAACCGAGATTTCTTACTGACTCCCTTTTTTTTCCCACCGCGTAATCCCCGACCGTCTGCGGCCCGACTCCTTGTGAGCGGCAGATGTGAAGCCCATCTCAGACAGTCCCGACACGCTCTCTGCCTCCATCTGTCTTCAGACATGTCCGCCTGGTGAGCCGCTGTATCTGCTGTGCGAGGAGGCTGTGGTTTTAGTGATCTTGAGCCAATCAGAGGATAAAACACAGCATCAGCAGCTCCAGGGTGAGCGGTAGGAGTGAGCCCCTTGCTGAGAAACTAAAGTGATCAGTGTTTTGAGGATAGAACTAAACAATTTAAAACAGTGTGGGAGAGGTGTTAGGGTCCTTTAAGTAAAAGTAAACAACAAAGAATCTCAGGCCTACAGGCTTATATTATGGTGTTGGATGTGCAGCTATGATTTACAGTACAAACATATAGAAAAAGCCCCAAACAAAATGTAATTCCAAAATGAATGTCCGTGGTTGTATGTCTTAGAAAACCAGCAAGTTAAAATATACGCCCACCCTCCGGTCTCCTACTAAATGACAATGTAGCTCCTTTTGTGTCCAGACTGAGGATATTTGTATTTTGAAAATATTTTTAAGAATACATAACAAAAAAATACAATGCCTTAAGAAGGTCTACAATAAACAAGAAGGCTTACAACACAATGTTCAGCAAGGTATACCAGAGAACATGCCTTTTTCTCCCTCTGTGAGTTTTTCTGCCAAACATGTAATCATCAGAGCCTTCTTTCAGCAGCAGAAGAAACATGTATGGTTAGAAAATATATAATAAACCAGATGTGAGAAATAATCCAGGTGTCATTGAGATATTTGTTTTCAATTGAAATAGGAGCTGTTCATACTTGAGTATGCAGTAAGGTATTCCTCTTCCTCTTAAGGTATTGCAGAGGTGAAAAAGTCATATTCCAGGTACATAATGATGTCGTAGTGTAGTTGAACATGTTGTTGGCCAAAAACATTTTTGTTAGGTAGGAAATTGGAACATCTGGAGCAAAGTATGATGACATGATCCCAGTCCAGTCTCTTAATGTAAACATGTGACTTCAGATGTAAACAAACCATTGAACCCCTCCACCCCACCCCATCCATGGCATTGGTTGTAAAACCTGTACCCCATCCCACCCCACCAGTTTTTAACAGTTTGACCGTATCAACCTCTTCTGTTGGCTTCCAGCTTCCTTCCATCATTGTAAATGTTGTTTGGAATCAATTTTCAATTAACATAATAATGATCATAATCCAAACAATTTTGCGTCCCGTTGTTGTGACACTATTTAGCAAAGTCTGAGGATTATGACCACAGTCCACTTCCTGAGCACTGCCGAGGTGCCCTTGAGCAAGGCACCTAACTATATGCTATGACTTGAAGGTAAGATATTTTTGCCTTAATTGGCTTTTATTTTTATAATGTATTCTAAATCAAATTTAATGGAATGGCTGAATTCCAATTACTGAATTGCTTCAAGATAACAGGTACGGTATTTATTTTTCACCTAACCTTTAAATTGAAAGGAATTCAATGTATGAAGAAGCTTAAACTTAGATTAGACAATTGGAGGATAAAACCTCAACATTTGCATGAATATGGTGTAATGAATGTAGGAAATACAACCCTCCTCTGGTTTTTAAAGCCTGCACACGACAGCCACGTGAGGACTCAATCGCTATCTCTTCCTATTTTTATCTTTTTTTTTTTTTTTTTATCTGGCTTTCTCAGTGACTCTCTCATCCCCAATGAATCATTATCTTTCTCCCCCCCTCTCTCCCCAGCTCATGCAGGGGCAGTATTATAAGACTACATTGCCCTTTCAGAGAGGATAACAAAATCCCCACTGGAGATGCTTGAGTAAATGACCGTGGGAAATGGGTGTACTTTAGAACACAGTGATACTCGGTCCACGTGGAGGGGGAAGCCTTTGCAGGCTAAATCCTGTCATCTGTTGCCTGGTGTTTACCCCTGGCACCATATCACTCCAGATCTAAAATCCTGACTATCCTCAAAACCCCATGACGGACGCTAATCCCCAGCCGTGCACGCTCTACGCTCCTCACTAAGGGAGCCTTTATGGCTGGGGTGATTTCATTTCCCCTGAACCTATGCAAATATTCTTATATATTTCCAAGCACACAGACTCTCTTCATCCTCTAGTTTTGATCTTACACATTGCCATGAATTACAGTTTTCTTCACAGACAAGCTTGTTTGAAGAGTTTTATCAAACAGCAGGGTGCTACATGTGGTGCCACATGCTATAAGCAGCTGTAATTGACAACAAAACAGTGACAAAACACGATAATGAGAACATGATATTCTGGCAGTGGTGAAGTCATTCTGTTTTCTACGGACAGGAAAAGAGTAGGAGAAAAGGAAGGAAGTGAGCGGTGATAGAATGTACCCTTGGGGCTAGTCCGACTCATTTCTGCGAGATATATCTTAATGGATCTTGCCTTGGTGTAAAAAAGTCTGATGGGAAAAGGGGAAACACAGTATGCACGACAAGAAAGTGGCTGTAAACACCGAAATGTGGAATTGTTGAGGCTGAAAACAAGTCTGCAGATGAAAAGATGGATACAGAAATTTGCAGAAAATGCTGTGGCGTTGTCAGAAGCAATGCCAAAGCATGAAAGCAAATTGTCATCGCAGGCAAGACAGGCGAAGAAGTGCTCTCAGTTTTAGGCTGTGAGCTATCTCATATGGCACAACAGGGTAATGCTTTGGGATTTAATAAGGCAATTGAAATAATGACAATGAACCAGAAATAGGGGGGAAGCAGATTTTTTTTATCACTTTCAAAAATAGGCTTAAGGATAAGAGAGAGAGAGCTGAGTTCAGGCCGCAGAGTCAGATATAATTTCTACAATTAGGATGTGTTCTATACTAGACTCAAATTTTATTCAGACATGAGAGGAAATCAAGATAAGTAGCCCACAAAGAAATTACTCATGAGGAGAGATTCATGTTACATGGCGGAACAGTTTTATGGTCACAGGGGCTGAAGAAATGAAAGTGTATGGGGGAAAAATAAATGCGTCTCCTGACATAGATATCTTTAGCAGTCTGACTAAGAGCTGGAGTTATAAGACTCTCTCAGTGCTGTTGACCCCAGGGGAGAATGATGCACATGAACACAGAACTAAAGAAGAACTAACTTTTTGAAACATTCACTTTCTGCTCAGCACCAAAAAAAAAAAAAAATCTGTAGTGTTCATTGTGCTCATAATAATGTAATTTTCTTTGAGAAGACAACATGTCTGAGCATCAATTTGTTATTATTTGAATCTTATATTGGTTTACCATTAAAGGTGTCTTACCCATTTTACTTATCATGTTACTTCAGCATCTATTCACCACTGCACTGTTTCATATTTAGTCATGTAAATATTAGTATTTTCTTATTATGTTTATTGTTGATATTTAATGTTGTACCTGTACATAAGAGAGCACAGTTCACCCAAGTTAAATTCCTTGTGTGTGTAAACATTCCTGGCCAATAAATCTGATTCTGATTCTGATTACCCCTAGGGATTTAGCAGTTTTCATAAAATGAACAGTTTTTCTCATCAATGCATTACAAAAAGCAATATCCTACTTAAAAAAAAGTATAGATTTATACAAAAGTAATGCCGTTCAATTAAAACTTATGGGCTTCCATACATGTGTGATGGGGACTATGTCTGCAGGGACCCTGACTCTGATTTCAATGTTTTGTTTTAGTTGATACGGGATGTTTCCCCCAGCCAATGACAACGTGCAGGTGACTTATGGAGGGGATACAAATCAGTGACTGGACTCAATTCAAACCGGCGAATATGACGGATGTGGACTTAGCGGCAAAGAAGAGAAAATGTAGTCATTGTGAGTTTAAACAATAAGCAGATAAAGCTTGTTGGGTATTGGGAAGTTGATGTATTTAAAAAAAAAAATATCAGCTCATTTTTAGACTGCACTTTCCCAATGTAGTCTTGTGAGCCAAGTTGCATCACGTGACGCTGCAATACCAGGTTTGGACACAGAGTGTGCTTCAACGTGGACTTAGTGCATAGCCTGAAGGAACATGCTTTAATGTGGAGCTGCTCTAATCTGTGTTGTTTTAACACTTAAATTATTAATAGAAGCAATGACATTTCTAGATAAACAGCACATCAATTTAAAACTTGGTCTGTAATTCTAACTGACAACAAGGACTATAGCCTCTGTACATGGGCCTGGCAACATAACCACTAGGCCATCTAACGCCCCGGAGGTTGTTTTTTTTTTTTTACCATGTCTACTTTATAATCAACACACAGAATCTGCCTGATGATAAAGACTGAATAAATCCATTTCTAGGGCCAATGATAGTGATTCATATTTGAGCAGCACCTTTCACATTAAACACATTCCTTTAATAATAGCAGTATAAGTTACAGACACTGTGGTATTCAACAGTAGAATAAATATATGGGGGAACATAGACATGAAACGGAGGATTCCTATTCAATCCACGTTCTGCAGTGAAGCTCTCATCTCAGAAATGCAAAGCCCCCCATTTTCCTGTGGGAGCTCGCACTTATATAGGATCAACAGTTCCATACAGGCTAAGAAACAAGATCCACCTGTACTCTGATGCAACAGATGCCTTTTTTTTCCTCCACTCCTCCATTTCCATTACTTTGCTTGCTTCCTTATTCAGGCATTACAGTGGGTGGAATACAAAGAGCAGTGTTAAAACTGGCGAAGGATTTCTAAGAAGGGGAGGGGAAAAAAACGACCAAACAAGCGCAATCACCCGAATCTGTGAATGTACTGAATCAGAAATCAGGTCATCACACTACTATTGTCCTCATGTCCTTAAAGTGAATGACCATAAGATGTTTATAAATCTGTACTTAAACAGGTTATGGTCGAACACCAAATGAGAGATTCTGCCACCAAACCAATAATCGGTAACAGATGCAGTGAGGCCTGCTGGCTCCCTGCCCGTATCAGACCCCCTCTAAAGCCTCCTCGGGGGGCATTTAATGGAACAACAGCTGTGCTGACGCTATTTCTCATTTAACTCACTTAGAGGCTGCCTTCTTATCACAGCCTGAGAACAAAAACACCAGGTCGCCCTTCCAGTGCTTCCCTCTCTCTCTACAGCTCCCTAAAGTGATTGTAAACTTTTGAAATTAAATTGCGGTTCTAGAGAATTGCTTTGAGAATTTGATCGTAGCCCCCGCTAGAAAGCAAATCTGCCAGTTTCCTTGGAGCACAGCTCCCCCCGGCCGGCCACTATCCCAGTACAGGCAGCTAAGGAACACTGAGCACTTTTCACACATAATCATACACACGCCCAAGAGGGCACTCTAATATAATTAGGTACAAACCAATTATTCAAGCAATCAGTCTCAGTTTGATGATGTGTCAACACTCCTTGTCAGTCCTATTTCCCAAACTGTTGTAGAGCGGCATCACTAATTTTGTATTCATACTCAGCATCCATAAAATTGTACACTCTCTCCTCAATTTTAATCGTTATAGTCTCTGCAATCAAGAGCGAGGAAACTGTTGACAAGAGGTCAGAAGTCAAGTTATGAAATATTGCAAAAGTGTGAATTTAAGTGAGCCACTCTGCAAGTTATCCTCCCACAGTAAATGCCTAAAATGGGATACTTAAATGTATATAGCCGCCTTATCGCGGTGGGTGAGGAGGCTGAGCAATTTGAAAGCAGGGCAGAAACTTGGGAGACAAAAATAGACATGGCTAAGACCTCGGAGGAGGGAAATTAACTGCAAGTGATATATTGTAATGTACCCGTCAGAGAGACAAATATTTTTCAAAAAAGAACACGGTGAAACAGAAGAGCAGGTGCACAATGAGCACAGAACTCAAATCAACGGTTTATAAGGCTTCTTTTGGGGGTGTTTTAAATTAATGTCTGTAATATTTCTGAGAACCTCCTCTGTGTGCAGGGTAAGTATGACCCTATTGCTGCTCCATAAAGGGAGGGAAGAATTATCAAAACCTACATGTTACACCCTATTGTAAGGCAGACCTGTGGGGCTAGCAACAACCCACAAATTGACCCAAAGAAGTGAAACAGCTTAACAAAGTACAAATGATTTAATAAGGCACATACCCTTATTAAAAAAGGACTGAATCAACAAGACAACACCGAATCCCTGACTGAGAGGGCACCACGCAACAGTCCCAACTCCAAAAGCCTTCCTCCAACTGAACTCTGCACTTGGCTTTTTAAGCACTGAGGCCAGGTGCTGCTTGTTCAATAATCAGTAGCTTCACCTGGGCAGAGCTGGAGACAACAGGAGGTGTGACACACAGCGCAGATAACAACATACAGCTGTAACATGCAACATAAACATGTGAGCATGATATCATTGCTTCAGCTCAAAACTCTCTATTTTTATCTAGTAGATTTTATACTCAAAAACCATGCATACTGGGGCGCTGGTGGCGCAGTGGTTAGTGCGTGCACCCCATGCATGGAGGCTGTAGTCTTCTAAGTGGGCGGCCCAGGTTCGAAACCAACCTGTGGCTCCTTTCCCGCATGTTATTCCCCTCTCTTGCTCTCTCTCTCTCCCTGATTTCCACTATCAACTGTCCTAAAGCTCAATTAAAGGCACAAAAAGCTCATAATAAATCTTAAAAGAAAACATGCATATTATTGAATTTATTAAGCTTTTCAACTACATATGAATCTATACAATAGCAGCAAATGTGTATAGAAAACATCCATAGTTCCATAGTTAAAACAAAAGTTTGGACAATGCTCAAAACTTCTACCCCAGGGTTAGAAGCATTTTTTGACACTATGTTGAATGAGAAGGTATATGATGGGATGATACCTTAAAGCATTTTGTAATACTGTATTGAATGAGAAGGTAAAGGCATACTGCTTTTTCACTTTTCTGTACAGGATTGAGGTCAGTGGTCAGCTGTCAGCAGATAAGGGTCTTGCTCGAGGACATGTAAGAAGGGGATCAAGCTATGTGGAAGGGAGTTAGACAGGTAAATGCATTTTTAGCATGAACAGCATTCCAATTCTGTTCTTGCTTACATTTGTGTGGAACAGCCACATTGTTTCTGTCTCGGGCATTGGCGCCATGTCAGTTGGTCTACGTTCCATTTTTTTAAATCATCATTTAAAATATTTATTGCAGCCAAACATAGTTTTTGTTTGACGTCTAAGCTCTGACCTAATTACTCCTCGAGGTTTTTAATTGACATGCTGAAATTTGAGGAAGTGATGGGATGATATCTTAACCCTCCCCAGTCGGAGCCTACAGGTGGATGCTGGGATGGTGGTTGCTCTGAGCAAGAGTGCTGTATACTGATGCTGGTCAGAGCTGGCAGTGAAAGAGGATGCGGGAGAGACCAGAAATCATGCAGCTTAAATAGACAGCTAATTTGAAGGAGGTGTTGTCAGGAGATTGTTGAGAATGAGGGCATGCCAAGTGTGAAATCAGTGCAGCTCGGGTTGACTGCCTGAACTAGCTCGCAGGAGTGTATTTTTTTTTTCAGCCTCAGATTGCTTAGAGCCAATGTTAGTATGCTAACAAGCTACACAAAGATGTGGTAAACAACATCGTGTTGGCACTGTAACGTCAAAATGTCAACATGTAATGTTAGCTTGCTTACATTTAGCTCAAGCATGTCTTTATACAGCTGATGGCTGTCTTGTTTTAATTGGATGTATATATTGGCATGAACCTTAGTTGAAACCCTGAGTATTTCACAAGTTAGACACTTGTTGAATGTGACCTGCTTCCTGTGTGCAACCTTGTCTGGCCAATTATATCTAGCAAACGTACTTATCGCAAGTGACTCCCACTAATGATGAAAGCATTCCAGCAGGCTATGGAAACTTTCCTTTGCATGCTGTCTAGCTAGGAAGTTATTAGCCCTAAAATAGCTTGCTTTGGAATCTTTCTTTCAAAGCGTCCTGCTTCTTCAAGCATCACATAACTCACCTGTCCTGATTTGGGCGTTAAGATCTTAAAATAAAGTTGTGCATAAGATCAGTCAAACGTAAACTGACGAAAAAGCAGCTAAAGTTAGCTTGTTGGGGTAGGCTTGCTAACTTTTTTTCAAATGAAAGCACAGAACATGGTGACACCTCCACTAGAACAAAGATTGTTGGCTCTGTTTTGGTACCACCCAGCAGTCTAGCCTTTTTTTTTTTTTCTCGACAACACAGCCACCTCTTTAAATCAACAACTGTCAGGTCGGGTTGCATGCAGTCACTGCAGCTCCATGTTTTTTGTGTCTTGTCAAGAAACACCAGCGTTGCCATTCTTTTGAACTGACAAGAGCACACGATTTGTGCACATCACTGTGGGACTGTTCTGGGGAGTCAAAGCACCTCGATGACATCAAATAGCCTCTCTAACCCTTTACCATTAGGTGCTCCTAGGAAGATATGCAACATTTGCCCTTTCTCAGTTGAGAACCTCTCAGTCCCTGAAGTACTTCAGCCCCTTATTTTTCTCTTTTTGAGTCTGATTTCTATATTACTTGTTTTTTTTTAACCATACTCTTAACTTCAGGCAAATTTTCCAGTAAAAAAATGATCAAGCGGAGGACAAATGATCACTGAACTTATACTGCAGAACATGAAGGATATATTATGAAGAATATTTTGCTCACTATTCCAATTCCTAGAATAGAAGGTAATAAATTGCAAACGTGGAACGCGACAGTGACACCTCATTGACATGGCACAGCAGCAGTACAGGTGAAATACCACCACACATACACCACATTCGATGACCCTGCTTTCATTTTAAGTGGTGCAACCCCCTGCATCACCCATAACCCCCCCCCCCCCCCCCCCCCCCCCCCCCCCGCACACATATCCATACCCACACTCACTCAGGCCATCTCATAACCCATGCCGCTCTTGCCATTTCTCATTCCATTAAACCCTGAATTATTCAAAGCAGATGAAATTGATTTCTTGATAGTTTAATCGCAAATCAAAACCGAACCTTGGGCCCAGTTCATTCCCTCAGGGCAATTTTTGACAATCAAATATTCATGGAGAAATGAAATGTTAGCAGATCATTTCTGCTTCTGGCTGATTAGGCAGACACAATGAAATTCAGATGGAGAAAAAAAAGCAGGCATGGAATTAACTTATGCCAATATGCCGTGGAAAAATTGAAAATGAGATAAGATTTTCAGACTACATTGGAAGATCCAGGGAGAGCCCCCTCATCTGTTACATCAAGCCAATTTTGCTGCATAGAGTTGCTTAACCCAAGATTAAGTACATTTAAAACCAATATTTGATTTGATTTATAATGGAACCGTAAGCTTTTATCAAATAAAATGATGAGAAAAATAGTCAGTGAATTAGTGTTTTATAATGAGAAACAGGAAAATATTCAGCACCTTCTTCGTCCATCCCTAAAGAGTTTCCCTTTGACCTGCCACTGACCCCAGTCCTAACCCCAACTCCAGGATTAAACCACATGTGACTCAAACCTTTATACATTATTCACTATGGTCTGTTGGCTACACTAGGCCATTCAAATAAAGATGAGATTCATCAGGAATGATAAAACTCTACTTTGGCTTGTATTTCAATTGCATACGTGGGGCCCGTATTAATATCAGGCATGTTCATGGACACTAGGCACCCCCCCAGTCTCATATATTGTTTTTGATATTTTATTTTATTATCTTGTTCAATCATACTGTTAGATATTCCTGTACAAAGGCACTGTGATATTTTAGTTGGTACATTTGTGGGTCAAATTATATCACGTATATCTGTGATATATCAAGTATCACACAAGCACTTTTGGGGCAGCTCTGGGCAGCACAGGGGTCTTTGATGCCATGCGTAGCTCAGTTGACCCAGATGTCCGAGAGTGTGCAGCCACGCTGAGTTGATGTGTTTGTGTCTCTGTGTTTCAGACCGAAGTAAAAGAATAATCATAAAACCCATGTGTGACACACAGAAATGTGTGTTCACATTATGTGATTTATTTTTGTGTATTATGTATGTTTCAATATGTAAATGTCTAATTGGGAGCATTAGTTTTGTTATTTTGTGTAAAATGTAATTTGGAGTGTGGTTCCGGTTTGTGCCACGGGGAGGTGTGGCCTTCAGGTGGGACAGCTTAGTGTGCTCGGCAGCCCTCGTCTTCAGACTAGAAGAAGCGAGGATAAGAAACACACTACTATTGCTTTGTCTCATTATTTCCCTGTTATTAACAGGACAAATCTAATCTGGCAACAGTCCTCCATACGGGGCCTGTTACAGATTCTTGGTGGCCCATACGGGGATTGGCTCTTCATGTTTATCAGGAGCTGATCCCAAAAATCGACGATACCTGCAAAGAGAGGTGAGCTGTTGGCGTGATCCATTGGAGCTGTGACCCACTGAGAGCAGACGAGTAGCTGAGAGGGACCGACGGTGAATGACTGGAGAAGACATGGCAGACAGCGAAAGGAAGAGCCTGGTGTGGAACATCAGGAAGAGCCTGTTTTCGTTGTCATCTGATAATCTTTTCCAGTTCGCTGTTAACGTTGGCCCAGTTGTAGACAAAGACCCGTCAGAGCTTTCAAGTGGAGACGCGGAGGGATGTTTTGAGTACATCCACGCCTTCATGTACAGTAAGGACATGGGTATGGGTGAATTGTTGGCCTTGAAAGATGTTGTTGATGATGTTGTCCAGTCTCAAAGTGGTGTTACCATAAATGTTGAGCAAAGTGAAAACGCAAAGCCACAGCCCACACTTACTACTGCTCCACCTGTTGAAGTAGTTAGTCCAGCCACAGTTAATGTACCACTTGCTGATGCAGCCAGTGTAGACACTGCTGCCCTAGCTAACCCACGGCTGTTCACAAAAACAACTGATGATGCTGCATTGAGTCATGTCAATGTTTTACCAGATAATGTCCAGAGAATGATTTCTGATTACGAAGATTTGGGTAAAACACTTCGTGGTCTTGTACACATTCCTACTTCACAAGACACCGCACAACCTACTCCAACACAACATAGCATGCAACCAGACACTACCAAACACCCTACACCAGAACAAGTAATGTCTCTGAAGAATCTCCCCTACATTCATCGTCATGAATTTAAGGTTCATGGGGGCCAAATTGGGGATCACTCATCTGACATTAGTTATAACAGTGTGTGTAGACAGATTGAGGAGGGAGTTAAGGACAGTTTTACTGACTCTGAGATAGTGAGAGCTGTGCTGAGGATTATCAAACCTGGACATTTCAAAGACATGTTAGTAAATAAGGAAGACATGACCATAGCTGAGCTGAAGGGGTTCCTCCAATCACATTTGGGTGAGAGAAATAGCACAGAACTATTTCAAGAGCTTATGTGTGCGAAACAAAATGAACATGAAACCCCAGTTCCTCTATCGTGTTATTGGCCTGAAACAACAAATCCTTTTCGGTTCAAAACAGTCAGGTAACGGAATTCAGTACAGTCCAGACACAGTACAAGATGTATTTTTACATACAGTGTATCAGGGGATAGGACACAAACACAATGACATTCGCAGAGAGATGAAATCCCTACTTTCAGACCACACAGTTGCGGATGAGACAATTCTTAAGCACGTCATGAAAATAACTAGCGATGAGAGTGAACGACAGCGTCGGCTAGGGTCAACACAACGCGCAAAACATACTGCTGCACATAGTGTACAAGTTGAAGTAGAAAATGTGAAACAGCCAAACATAAAGAAAGAGACTGTTGAACATAAAGCTAAAACAGACACAGTACAGCAGCTTACAGAGAAAATAGATGTACTCACCAAGTTAGTTGACTCACTAGCAGAGACAGTACAGAAAGGACAAACTTGTCGCTGTTCATCTGACAAACCTCATGTAACCAGAAGAGAGAAACCCTACGGATGTCCAAGATGCGTGAAAGAAGGCTTACAGGATTGTAAGCACTGTTTTGCATGCGGTAAACAAGGTTAGGTTAGGTTGCCTAAAACACCCAAAGCATCAGGGAAACGCGAACCGGTTGCTGCGGGGGGACAAGCAGTAACCGAAGCCCTTTCCAAGTCCCATCAAGAAGATGCTCGAGTTGTGTTAGGCATCCACCTTAAAAGCGAGAACAATACAGTCTCTGAAACACCTGATGGCAACAAACGTCGCAAACGCAAGAAAACTGTTGCTGAACCACTGCATGATGTTTCACCATCCCACCAGGGGCTTGTCGCTAAACTAATTGGCAAGAAAGCTTTAACTAAGTGCATCCTCAATGGTCTCGCCGTAAATGCTCTTGTGGACTCTGGGGCTCAAGTCAGCCTAATAGGCAGGCCTTGGAAAGACAAATACCTACCTGATCTTGACGTTCGCCCATTGTCTGAACTTGCTGAGCTCCTGGAGGACGAAGAAATGTTGAAAGTGTATGCAGTGAATGGAGAACTCATCTCATTCGATGGTTGGGTTATCATAACAGTGAACTTACCAGGAAATGAAGACCCAAGTTTATCAATTAGCGTTCCCTTTCTCGTAAGTTCTCTACCTCTTGAGATGCCACTGATAGGGTTTAATGTGGTAGAAGTGGTGATTCAGGGAAAACCAGATCGACTAGTTTCCACGTTAACCCGGCTGCTAAGCGGAGCCATGTCCATCTCCAATGAAACAGCTCAAAACATTGTTCACTTTGTACAGACCAAAAAGACAGTTACTGCTCAGGGACGTTTGAGAATTGGTCAGAAAGACAAAGTCATTCCTGCAGGTAGCGTTACCTGGGTAAAGTGCAAGGTACCACCTCAGCTAAACCCGTCTGAGCCTTTGGTGTTGTTTGAGCCTGAGGAAGGTAGTGTACAGCTACAGCAGCTTGATGTTGGGGAGGGCTTACTGGAAATTCAGACAGGCAGGACCCCCTACGTAGCTGTTCCCCTAGGTAACCACACAAAACATGACATTGTCTTGCCTCGAAAATCCCCCATAGGTAGCATTCAGCCAATCAAAAAGATTGTTGAGACCGACTTACTTACTGACAAAGACATCAAAGTTCAGAGTGCCACTGCTTCTTCAGTTGCCCCAAACTGTTCTTCACCGTGGCACCCACCAGTTGATATAAGTCACCTTGAGAAGGAGCAACAAGAAATTGTGAAAAAGATGCTGTATGATGAGTCGTCTGCTTTTGCAAGAGATGCTAATGATATCGGCTGTGTGCCAACTTTGCAGATGTCATTAAACCTCAAAGATGACATTCCAGTGCAGAAGGCTTACTCCTCTATCCCAAAGCCATTAGTTACAGAAGTAAAGGAGTACATCCAAGATCTTTTGGCAAAAGGATGGGTCATCAAGTCAAAGTCTCCTTATGCTGCTCCTGTTGTATGTGTCCGCAAAAAGGATGGCTCGCTACGCCTTTGCATCGACTATAGGTTACTGAACCAGAAGACCATCCCTGACAGGCACCCACTACCTCGGATACAAGATCTGACCGATACATTGGGCGGCCACTCCTGGTTCAGTGTCCTTGACCAAGGTAAGGCGTACCACCAAGGGTTCATGGCAGAAGGCTCACGACATCTTACTGCCTTTGTAACTCTCTGGGGGCTGTATGAGTGGGTGAGAATACCCTTTGGCCTGTCAAATGCGCCCGCAGCCTTCCAAAGGAGTATGGAAGAGATGTTGAACTCACTCAGAGATGACTGTTGTATTCCCTACTTGGACGACATCCTTTGCTATGCAAAGACCTTTGAAGAGCATGTTGAAGGTGTTCGCAAAGTCTTAAAAGCACTTCAACAGCATGGAGTTAAGTTGAGACCCGAGAAATGTGAACTGTTTCGCAGGCAAGTGAGGTATGTGGGTCGTCTTGTATCTGAAGAAGGTGTGCACATTGACCCAAAAGACTTACAGGCTGTGCAGTCTCTTGAGGAGAAAACACCACAGACAGTTGGTGATGTGAGGCGGTTGTTAGGCTTCCTCAGCTACTACTGCAGCTACATACAGGACTTTGCACGAATTGCGAAACCAATGTATGAGCTTCTCCAAGTTAAACCTGGCCTGTCACCAATCAAGGCTAAACAGACAAAAACAAAAGGCCCTCAGCTGTCCTCAAAGACCCCTGTGGAGTGGACCAACGAACACAAAGGAGCACTGAACCATCTCATTGACATGCTCACCAACCCTCCAGTCTTAGCGTACCCCGATTTCAACTTACCTTTTGTGCTGCACACTGACGCCTCTGAGCGTGGCCTTGGTGCTGTACTCTACCAGCGACAAGATGGTAAGCTAAGAGTTATAGGGTATGGCTCCAGAACATTATCTCCAGCTGAGAAAAACTATCGTCTACACAGCGGGAAATTGGAATTTTTGGCACTGAAATGGGCAGTGTGCGAGAAATTTAGAGATTATCTATACTACGCCCCGCACTTCACCATTTACACCGATAACAACCCCCTGACGTACATCATGAGCACCGCCAAGCTTAATGCTGTTGGGCACCACTGGGTGGGGGAGTTGTCCGACTTCCGCTTCGAGGTGAAGTACAGACCTGGAAAGGCGAACATAGACGCTGACACATTGTCTTGCATGCCACTTGATATTTATCAGTATGTGACAGAGTGTACCGAAGAGCTGTCGCAGGACGTTGTGCAAGCCACATGGAATGGGACCAAAGTGGCTCAGGAAAAGGACGTAGCTTGGGTTGCTGCTCTAACCCTCACTGCAATTGCTGACCAAGAATCTCCCCCACCACTTCCAACCATCAGCTCAGAAGGAAGATGAAGCAGTGGGTGAGATCCTTAAGCTAAAAGAGACCAAGGCTGTAATGACCAATGATTTACGACGAACAGTTGGAAGAGCAGCAAGGAAACTTCTTCATGAATGGAGAAAATTACACATTGAAAATGGACTTCTGTACCAACGGACTGATGAGAGACAACAACTTGTCCTCCCAGCCAAATACAAACCTACAGTGTTAAAGCACCTCCACGATGATATGGGGCACATTGGCACCGATAGAGTACTGTCTTTGGCTAGGGAGAGGTTTTACTGGCCGTACATGAAAAAGGAAGTTGAGGAATATGTCACAAGGAAATGTCCCTGTATTAAACAGAAGAAACCCACAGTGCATGTCTGTGCCCCAATGGGCGCAGTCACCTCAAACTCACCTTTGGATCTGGTGTGCATAGACTATCTTCATCTTGAGACCAGCCGAGGAGGATATGAGTATATCCTGGTAGTCGTGGATCATCTCACAAGATTTGCTCAGGCGTATCCTACTAAAAACAAGTCTGGAAAGACCGCAGCAGAGCTCATCTTTGGTGAATTCATCCAGCGTTTCGGATACCCCGGCAGGTTGCATCACGACCAGGGCCGTGAGTTTGAAAATGAGCTCTTCAGGACACTACGAGAAAAATCTGGCACTGGACATTTGAGAACTTCACCTTATCACCCCCAAGGCAATCCTGCCGAGAGGTTCAATAGAAGCCTCCTGCAGATGCTCGGGACACTCGGTGACAAAGAAAAAGAGCGTTGGAAAGATCATCTCCAAAAGACTGTGCATGCCTACAATTGTACGCGTCATGAATCGACAGGGTATTCCCCCTACTTCTTGCTTTATGGACACCACCCTCGTCTCCCTGTAGACTTGCTGTTTGGTCTAATAGGTGAGAAAAGCACAGTGTCACACAAGAACTATGCAGAAAAGTGGGCAGAAAGGATGACTGAAGCGTACAAGATCGCAAGTGCGAACAGCAAACTGTCCAGTGCCCGAGGCAAATCCTACTATGACAAGAAGCTCAGGGGTGTAGTCTTACATCCTGGGGACAGGGTCCTTGTTAGGAATCTCAGCGAGCGGGGTGGTCCAGGGAAACTCAGGTCATATTGGGAACAGAACATCTATGTAGTCAAAGAACAAGTAGCAGACAACCCTGTGTATGTAGTTTACCGTGAGACAGGAGACAAACAAAAGACGAGTTCTCCACCGTAACTTACTACTGCTTGTCAATGACTTACCAGTTGAAGCTCCACCATTGAGACCAAAGCCTGCACCAAAGAGACAAACTAAACAAACAAGCAACCGTGACAGACACGTGAGACACCAAAGTGACACAAGTGACTCTGACTCTGAAGGGAGTACTGGAGGATATTGGTTGAGAGTTCCTGCAAAAGAAAGAACACCTGCAATGGAGAACACTTACCATAATATGCCTACCTCAGTTCAAGCTAATCCAGTCCCTGAAAGAACAAATGGCCATGTACAGGTACCTTTAAGGGAAGAAAGACTGATCAGAGTATCTGTAAGGGAAGACAGACATGAGAATAAGAATGTGACTGTTAGCCAGCCAGCAACTAAGTTGTTACTTGACCCAAACCTACCTGAAACAGACAGTGAGAATGATGAACTTTCAGTTCCTAGAGAAGGAGAAAGGGTTTTACACACCCCTGAAGCCGACCCATCTAGTGAGGTTAGAAGGTCAGCTAGAGCGAGAAAGCCAAGACAGATGTTCACATATCAAACATTAGGTGAGCCAACACTACAACCTCATCCTACTGTTGCTACACTCACCTCACCTTACATATCTGCATGGATGGCCTCTCATTACATTCCACAATCACCAAATCTTACACCTTATATTCCATACACATACACACCTTATACATACACCACACCCTTGTTGTATTGAGTATTTTTTGTAGTGTACTGAAGTTATTGAAAAAGATTGGGTTTAAGATGTCAGGAGCCATTTTTATTTTGTCAGGGAGTGTGTGACACACAGAAATGTGTGTTCACATTATGTGATTTATTTTTGTGTATTATGTATGTTTCAATATGTAAATGTCTAATTGGGAGCATTAGTTTTGTTATTTTGTGTAAAATGTAATTTGGAGTGTGGTTCCGGTTTGTGCCACGGGGAGGTGTGGCCTCCAGGTGGGACAGCTTAGTGTGCTCGGCAGCCCTCGTCTTCAGACTAGAAGAAGCGAGGATAAGAAACACACTACTATTGCTTTGTCTCATTATTTCCCTGTTATTAACAGGACAAATCTAATCTGGCAACAGTCCTCCATACGGGGCCTGTTACACATGCACGCTTGGTTCTTTGTGTACAAGTGTGCAACACATACAGTGGGATGGCATTTAGACTGTTTCAGGTAGGTTATCTTAGTTTTTGCTTCATACACAGGAACACTTGACTGAGTCTATATAGGGTAAACAGTGATCATCAGAGCATGAATTATCCTTGACACTGAAAGGGAGATTCAGACCATCCCACTGTTCAGATGTCATCCCAGCTCACATCTGAACAGTTTTTTCTTTTGCTGACAGCATATCAAAATGTTCTGTTAAACAGGGCTGTGGTCAGCCCTCGTTCTCCCCTGTTCACTGTTTTCAAACAACGCTCAATTGCGATAAAACTCTTCCTGACTTCAAAATCTATTGTGTGACTCAAAAATC
Source organism: Labrus mixtus (assembly GCF_963584025.1). Classification (NCBI taxonomy): domain Eukaryota; kingdom Metazoa; phylum Chordata; class Actinopteri; order Labriformes; family Labridae; genus Labrus; species Labrus mixtus. The sequence continues at coordinate 24,728,707 of NC_083628.1, forward strand.
GGGTCAGAAACTGACTAAATTTGCACAGTGTATTAGTGATGTGTAGTTCGTGAACGATTCGTTCAAAACGAACAAATCATTTGGGTGAAGGAACTGAACTGAATCACTTACTGAAAAGAGTCGTTCATTTCTTAACTTCAGTTCTCCTCTCTCCCGTCTCGTCTCTCTCTCTAGACCGTAAGAGTCACTCAAAGCCCGCCCTCCCTCTCCCTTTCATGTCAGTGATACGTACTGACTGAACCAACAGGACGGAGTCGGTCGGGAGCTCTGTGTCGCTAAAGCCCGCCCCTACTTCTCCCTCTCATGTCTCCAAAATTGAGGAAGTAGCAAATATATTATTTAACATTTAGGTGTCGCGAAAATGTATGTGCTTTTTATAGCTGCTGTCAGTTTGCAAACGGCTTTTATATCCAACTTAATTTCACTCAGCTGACTGTTTTAACATCCACTAACGATCGTGTTTCAGTCAGTACAGTGTGTGTGTGACTGAGGCTGGTGACTCGCAGTCTCGCTCGTTCACGTTCAGTCAGTGATTGGTTCAGTGAACGTACTGAGAGGAAGAGAGTGACTCGGAGGTTCAATGAATGAACTGAACGAGAGCTCCGCTCTTCCTCTCAGCTCCGCCTCCGAGTCACTCTCTTCCTCTTCTTGTACTGAACGTACTGAACAGAACGGTCGGGGAAAATAAATGTGATTGTTTTAGCTGCTTTCAGTTTGCAAACTGTAACTTTATCCAACTAAATTCTCAGCTCATTGGTTTATTATTCACCACCGGCTGTTCTCAGTACGATCACGAGCACACTCAAAAAAAGCAACATGGGTGTCTGTTTAATCAACATAAGTATAAGATGTAGTTTCTAATATATTAATTCATGTTTAGTGGTTAAACGTTTTTAAATCATGTAGTTTTAGCATGTCATGCAAAAATTTTAAAACTACAAGAATGCTTTATGTCACCACAACCTAATGGGTTTAGGTAGGAATCCCATCTGCAATACCTCTCCAGAGCAGAAGGTGGCAGTAATGTGCGACAGGCCCCATTCATCAGCCAATGCAGCATGCTTCTGGCAAAGAAGAGCCATTACCGGGAGTTGGGAGCGGGAGATTGACAACAGTTTCAATCTATTTCCATCCATCAAAATTTAAACCATCTCGGTGGAGAAATTTATTAATCAGTAAGTTATTTTCCCCTTTCTATTGTGTGTTATTTATTTATTTATTTATTTATTTATTTCAGTGTATTTATATATTTCCGACTGTCACCATTTGCACAGCTAACTATGTCTGCTAGCTAGTTTAAGCATAGTTTTTAACAGAAGAAACTGTTAACTTTTAAACATCACGTGTGACAGTAGATGAGTAAGTTTGTTGGTATGTAGGTAAATTAGTGATTAAATGACAATTTGCTGTTCACTAGCCTGCAAACTATAACTCGTGGCTGAAGCAAAAGTGGTCATTTTCAGCTGAAGTTCAGGATCATGGGCGCCAGCGGGGTTTATAATTTTGTCTTCCAACCTGTTTGTGCGGTAAGATAGTCATTTATGGCAATGTTTTTTTTTTTTTTTACAAAAATTCACAAAGCGGGAAATGAATTATTTATTTTTTCCTGATAAAACAGCCTCAGTGTTGGGGAGGGGAGAACTCACAGGAGAGCGAGTGTTGCCATCTTCACAGAGATGACCCTGGGAGCGCTTAAAAAGGTTTTATTTTTTCTGCGTTTCTTCTGGTTATTTCCTGTCTCTATACGGATGTGCTCGGCTCCGTGTGTGTGCGCGATGTAGAGACAGAACTGACACCCCGTCATGTAAACACGATAAATAACATAAGGCTATTTAGTCTGTTAAATAAAAGAACACGGTATAGACCTGATATATGATATAAGTGTAAATAATGTTTTCCACATTATTGAAACGAGATAAATGCATCACAAAACCTGTAGTTAACGGAGTTTATTTTTGAGATTGTTTTACAGCGCTTAAATATAATATGTCATAAATCATGATCAAATGTCCTCCTGTCAACAGTCTCTACAGTCCATTATTGAATGTTTCAGTGCATTTTCAATCTGATTGTTGCCATAGCAACAGTCTGCTCCCATAGGGTTTATATATCCTCTACACTTAGTAATTTTAGCTGTTAATGTAAGTGTAAGATTTGATGGAAAAATATGTTTGTATGTGTCACTGTTTTTATTTCCCCCCATTTGATTTGGTGAAAGATGACAATTATTTAACTAAATAGATGCTTCAGTGTCATGATTTATAACCTGGCTTCTGTGTTAAGGTAGCTGCAGAATTCAAGAGGATTACAACAGTCAGTCTGGTGTCGAGGGTCTTCTCTGGGCTGGATACTAACTCTTCACACTTTATCAGAGTGTTTGGCAAGAAAGGTGGCACTCAAGGAAGAAAGATCAGGAGCATAATGGTTCCCTTATTCCAGGTATGGTAATAGAAATTATAGACTGTCAAACCTGTACAGCTTTAATACCTTCAATTTTGTTTTTAGAAAACTTGACATTTAAAGAGTAGAAATTTGATTAGATCAACATTTTTCTCTGATAAATTACACATTATTTAATGAAAACTAAAGATTTGCACAGATTTTTAATTTGAAAAGTTAGGATTTAGACTTGAAAATTTGTTTGTACAATGTTGTATTATGTTTGTTACATCTACTCTCCTCATTATTGAAAACGGGGTTCCTTATTTTTTATGTTTTGTAGCATACTTTCACTGAGACTCCTCAGACCAACATCATTGATGCCAGAAGAGAGTGTATCCTCAAAGCCCTGTGCGTGTACCTCAACGAAGAGCCCGAGAAGTTGGTGAAAGATTACATGGTATGGAATTTAGTTTTTGTCCTCCAGGCCTTACTCTGACATTTGTCATTCACTAAAAAAAGACAATGCCGTTATAGTCTTTGATTATGTAAAGTCAATGAATAATAGCTGTTTACAGTTGTCTTGTTTACATTTATTAAAAGGCACTAGTATAACATGAATGAAAATTGTCTTCTTTATTTTGTTTTGTTTTTTTTCCCCCCTACAGGACGCAGATGTTCTAACTCAACCAGGCTGAAATGAAGGAGATGATCTTTGGATTCTATGCCATTTGAAAAGAGGGTGCAGAGACAGAGGATAACCCAGACGATGTGGGTATCATCTTGGAGGGTGTCCAAGTTCTGGATGATTTGGGGAATGTCCCATTTGCTGTTGCGATGCTGTTCGCTCTGGTCTACGCACTCAACCTCAGCTACCCTTCAGAGCTAAGATACACCTTCGAAGCTCTGCAGAAGATCATCATGGAGCTTGATGGAAACCGACTCTCAAGAAAAGCTCAAGCACTGAAAAGCCTGCTTTCACGTACGTGATCCACTGTAGAGTGACCAAAAGGTCAACTGTTGCTGTTTGAGAGAAAGGATTTTGGCTTGAAATGTTCCTCAGAGAAACCAAAAATGAACAGAGTAATTTCAAAAGAAACTGTTGCATATAGATTTAGTTCTGTTTAGTACTTCAAATGTTGCACAGTGCTGCTTTTTCATTTTTTCCTCACAACATTTTTCTTTGCTATGAGTTGCCAGAGTTTCATCTGCACATAACTTTGTAAAATGTTGTTTATTTTATTGGTAACCAGTATGGTATTACCAGGATTTGGTAATACTATGGGTAATTGAGTGATTTTGAAAACAGCTACTGTACTGTACAAGAGTTCAGTATTCCGATATTCAAAACTACATTTAATGAACATTTTGGTTTCCTATCTGTTGATTTATGCACAGTGTTTTCTTAGTAGTATAAATGAGAACCTGACAAGGCTGCAAAAATTCCTCAATTTTGAGGATATTTTCTGTTTAATATTGGTTTCTATGGTGGCCCTGAAGTGCAAAACACAACAACGAAACAGAAAACACGACAACAAATCAGAAAACACAACAACAAATCAGAAAACACAACAGCATTTGTTGTTGTGTTTTCTGATTTGCCGTTGTGATTTGCACTTCAGGGCAACCGTAGGTTTCCATATTAAATGTTGACACTTAATGATGCACTGTTAAATGGTTTTCTACTTAAAGTCTTTGAACAATTTGAAGGAATGTATGATGCAGACTGCATCATAGCAAAAAAGCACTTATTTTAATGGCTACCAAGTCAAGATCCATTTTCAACCGAAGCTTCTGCCTGATTTTCTTCTTAATACATTTTATATAATGGAAACATTTTGGATGTTTAGGCTGAATGTGGGAGATTAACAGGGGGCAGGTTCAGACAGTGGTCCCCAGTTTTGTGATTGTATTGCTTGTCTGCTTATTTTTTAAAACAGATAGCATAATGCACAATCTGTCAGCATTTCAAAGGTTGAATCTGGTTGCTGTATTTTCACACCTGTAAGCATGTTTTCAAGATGCTGTGAAAGTCCTTGTTATTGGGAATACAGTTCTATTCCAACAAATCCAGTCTGTTGTGTTGTCTTTCTCCAAACTTGACACCAACTGGGGGTAAACTAAGTTGACACGTTTAGACTGCTAAATGTAAACATTCTTGATATGTCAAACGTGTGTTTTTCTGAATAATTACTATTTTAGAGTTTATTTTCACATGATAAAAAGGTTTGTCTCACAGTAAATAATTTCTGATGATTGAACTTAAGTGTTGTTCAGTCAGCATGATTAATTAGTGTTATTGTACCACTTAAAAAATGTAGCTGTACCTACCATGTCAAAATAAGTTATCCATAATCATATTATACAAGTTAATGTGACCCAAGACAATTGAGTCAGATCCTTCCTTAGTAAATATGTTGAAACAACTTTTACAAATTAAGTTGGACCCAAACATTGCAAATAAGTAGTGGTAACGCTAATACTTTATGTTCACTCAACATATTTACAATTAGTTGGTTCAACAAAATTGTGTCTCGCTAAATGAAAGCATTTTAATTAGGTGGAAATTCTTCCCATAATTTTATTACGTTCACCCAACAAATGATTTCTTTGAGTGCAGAACTAAACGTTCGGCCGTGTTTCAGCTTATTAAATTCTGAGAAGTACTAAACGATTCGGTGAACGAATCTTTTAAACGAATCACTTTACTGAACTGATTCTACTGATTCAGTACACTGAAAAGAACTGCTTTTCCCATCACTACTCTGCTACGCATTCCCGCTCTGAAAATCCAGCGCCTGGTGTGTGGAGCGCGCGCGCCCGCTTGCTCAGACTTTCAGGTGCGTGCAGCAATTATCCATTGCGGGTTTGATTGCCTTTTGTACAAATAGCTTCTTCTCTCTGCTAGAAGTTCAGCACCAAAGTTAGTGAAGAATCAACATTGCAGATTCCAATCCCAGAGTTAACCTCTTTTTAAATGGGTGTGTGTTGTCCAAGGCCAGACACAGTGTTTCAATATGACTCATCCCTTGATTGCAGTAGGTGCAGATGTTCACAGTTATTTTGTATGGATTGAGGGTGGACACATTTTTTTCTTTTTCTTTAGAAAAACAAACCATCTTGTGAAGACAGTATAACACCTTTGCCACAAAGTTCACAAAAAACTTTTTTTTTCCACTTTCATGAAAGCTATGGCATTCTGATATTGTTAAAGATAAATGCATAGATTTACAATTTCTTTAAAAGTTCCTTGTGTCAGAGCTCATCCTTCTATTCAATTCTGTAATGAAAACCATTTTTAAAAGATAAAAAAATAGATAAGAGATCATTATGACTTAAATTCTCTATGAAATAAAAGTTGTAATATAATTCTTGAAAATGATTACATACTTTATCACTATTGGAGGTAAAGTACTGAATAAAACATGGTTTCCTTGACTTTATTAAAGGGCAGACAAGAATGCAATTAAATTTTTTCTTTGCTTATCAAACGAATGAATTACCTGTCCATTAGCAAACAAAAAGGAAGCCAGATAAAGCTGGAATTCCCCTCTAAGGTGTGATCCATAAATGATAAGTACATTTGAGAATCACAGGAACCGCGCAATAACTCTGTATGGGCGTCAAGATTCCTTTCTTCAGGTATTAGTGGAAATTGAGAGAGAGTGATAAAGTTGATGAACAGGGCTACGAAGAATAAAAGGACAAGATCAAACGGCATCACAGGGAATGAGGAAGTGAGGAGGAATTTTTTTTAATACAGCTCTGTGTGCAGCGTAGCTAATTCACTCGCAATCTTTCTCAGCATAAAAGCAGCTCCATCTTAAAAAAAAAAAAAAGGGGGCTGTATCTTTTCAAGCTGAAGGATGACTTACTCACAGTGACGTGGTAGAACAGTAACATCAGCTATATTAGTCTAACAGATTGCATTACCGCGTAGAACATACTTTCTGCCCAGCTGCTTACTGCAACATCCCTTCTCTCCTACCCGAGGGGGTTCGGTTACAACATTTACAGTCTCAAGATAATTGCAACAATCCTTATTTTTTAGGATAACAATATCTTTTGTGTTTCTGTTGGGGGAGTCACAAAAGTCTAATAATGCTTTTTTAGACAACATCTAATCATAGAGAAACATGTATATCTTAGAAAAAAAATGTTGTCCTTTCAAAGCATTGTTATAATTTATTGATGTAATCAAAGTAAAACTTATACAATATATACCCCCTTCAAATACTTACAGAATTTAATTAACAGTGTTCCATTTCCCCTCCCACTGAGGCTCTTGTGTTGTAAGGTCCTTCAATAATGTAGAAATCCACAGGACCTGTGTAGGACTCCGCCATGCAATGCCTATGGGATCATGACATGCATTAAAGGAAATAAGCTATCGCAATGTGGCCTCTCCAAGGTCAACATATTGTATCATGCAACTGCAAATAGGCTGAAATGAGCAATAGCACTTGAGACTTTTAAGTTCCTCCCAGTGCTTCACGGGGATGAGAATTCATTATTAATAGTGCGTCCCACATGGGAACTTTGTTTCATGCAAGAAATACTGTATGTGCATTCCTGCTGCTGCACCTATGCACAGTGCAGCAGCAGCTGCAGCAGCAGTGTGATATGAATACACTTGAGACTGTATTCTACTCTCGAGCACCAGGGGCTATGTCTCATACTACCACACTAGCATACACGAGACACGCTCTGGGTGCATAATTCTCTATTTGCATAATTTATTAATGCTTTCAGTTTACAAAATTAATATTTTCTAATATGGCTCAGCAACCACGAGAAAGCTTATAGTACACTTATTAAAAAGGGGGGGGGAAAGAACATTTATTCTGCTTAATCAAGAGATTTTCTGAGAATACAAGAAGTGTTTGTTAGCGGCTTAGGTGCCACAATGCTGCCCAAAGTGCTGTTAGTGCCTTGCAAAGGACTTACAACCGGTTGTTAAAGTTCCCAACAACAAACATCATTTGCTGATATTCTGTCCAAGGTTACAGAAGTGCTTGCGTTTGTGGAAAGTGTTTCACGAGGCCCTATCAACCGATTGAGTCGAAGCCAAAGCCACAAACTCACCTGTGGGCTGCAGGCCAGTGCCGTTCTGCTGTTCATTATCAAGACGGTACAGTGCTGTTTTTTTATTGTGTTTTGTGCAGGAACTTAATGATGCACCATGGAAAAGAGGCTTCTGTCACTGTTATGGCTGATACTCCGCTGCCATCAAGTGGAACTTCAGGAGACTGCAGGAGGGTGTTTGATTCAGCTTAAACAAGTGAATCCTGAGTAAAACAAACAATATAAGAGTTAAGAGGTTTTTCACTTAAACCTGTGTTTGACAGACTATTAGATCAAGATGTGAAATAATGAGTAAATCTTCTAAAATAAGGACTCACGGCTAAAAACAGACAAAAAGATCTACCCGTGTCTGTTCTTTAATGAACTTCCATCAAGCTTCATCTGAAATCCATAGTTGAGAGCTGTAAAGGTTTGTAACTTTCACCTGGATTCACCTGACCGCTCCATTGCCTGTCCAGATGTGAACGTAGACCTGTAGATTTTTTTTTTTGCTGCTCACAGCTGTTAAATGAAATGGTGCTGCAATATGTAAATTGGGGCACATCTGGTCTTAGAATATAGCTGACCTTTGAGTGAACTAAAGTTCTCCTGATGAAGAACTTTTCAAGTTAAGTCTTTTAGAATGGGCAAGGCATTGTTTTTGGTGCAGTCAGATTATGTCTTTTTATCCTCCACTATCTTGAATGAATCAGGAGAAAGCTGTTTTCTAAATGATGAAATCTGTAAAAACCGACAGGAGATAAAGAAGGTGACATTGATAAGAAAAAGGTCAGATCAACTCCTCAAACCTTGAAACATGATGAGCAGTAGTTTAAGACTATTTTGGATTTCACTTTCCTTCAGATAAAACCAAAGTTCAGACAGGATGAGCGGCTTGGACACATGCCGCCAGTTTTAACAAATCCCAGTGACTGTGGCTACACATTGATAACGAAGTGAGGATGTGATATGAGCAATAATAAATCCATGGTTAAGTCCAGGGTCTGTGTCAGAGGAGGAAGCACAGGTGTTGTTGGTGTGATAGTGCGAGTCAGGACATGCAGGATTTGTGGGGACCTTTAGCACAGATGGATATTCAGACACTGTAGAAAAAGATGCATCTCCTCAAGGCTGTGTTTCTCATGTCTGGTCATGCAGACCCACTGCCCCGCATGTCTTACACGTTCCCTCTTTCAACACAAATTCAAATTAATTGGTCATTACCAGCCTCCTTGATGAGCTGATCATTTGAATCAGGTGTGTTGGAAAATGGAAACATAATAAACTCCTCAAAAAAAGTTTGGAAACGTTAATTCGGTCAATTATTTCGCCCCTTTGATGATACTAATTGGTGTTGTATTTTATATCGTTGGAAAGCCTGATTAGTCACCTTTACAACGAGGTATAACTTGTAAGGATCGTGCATTTGTGGAATGAGCAACACAGCCAAACGTGTGAGTAGCGCCGAAAAACAAATTTGCCAAAATGCCCTTCAATATTCACTCCTGTTTTGAGCTTCAAGTGCTTCCAGGTGTGTGCCAGTTGTGTATGACTGACACCTGATTGACACCTGATTGACAGCACTTGTGGGATCAGTGTGGTGTGCTGTACGTGCTAGAGTGACCAACACAACCGCGTTGGTTGACCTTCAACAACTGGTTGAGAAATGGGATACCATCCAATTCCCAATGTGGCAAAATGATACAATAAGATTTGTGTTATATCATGGAGCCAGTGGCCTAGTGGTTAGTTTGCAAACCCCATACTGTATACAGAGGCTGCTGTCCTCGAGTCGGGCGGCCCAGGTTCGAATCCGACCTGTGGCTCCTTTCCTGCATGTCATTCCCCACTCTCTCTCTCTCTCTCTCCGTGGTTTCTGACTCTATCCACTGCCTTACTTCTCCAATAAAGAGATAAAAAGCCCAACAAAAAAAGATGTGTTATATCCACCAGATTTTTAGCGCGTGAATAAATCGTGAATGAATTGTTCTCACTGTATTTAACTAATTTAAATTCAGTGGCTTGTCTTTCATAGAACACGGTTGGTGTGAATCATTTTGCTGTTTTCATTTGAGGGTACAGAGACATGTTTCATATCTATATGATAGTACATTATTTATTAGATATACATTATACATCACACATTAGTGTACTTACAAACGGTTAGACCTCAGGGGAGTTTTATTTCATGCAGCACACTCCACATTTCTCCTGCTCCACTGTTGAACTTCGGAGCGGCACATGCAGGATATGTGTAGATACTACAAACGTAAAAGAGAATGCATATTTACGAGTTCACCACAGGTTACCTCCTATAGAAACTCATTAACACATGAAAGCTTGTTACTGGAGTTTTTAATGAGAGTCTCTATGGATTTAACATCCCCTGTTTTATTTCATGTATGAACGTCACAATGATACTTTCACTTTCATTGTGTTTGTGGAAAAGTTTTTCAGCACATCAGTTTCCCTTTCATCTTTTAATCATTTTAAAAAATACACATTAAGACATTTAATTAAGATGTCAGAACATCCTTCTGCCAACTTTTATACGTCCACATGGTACTTCAAGGATTGAGACCTTGAAAAAGAGAAAGTGACAGAATTCTGGCTTGTCCTATTTTTCATGAATGCCTCACAATGGAAAAATCCAGTTTTTGTTCTGGTTTTGATGGTGGCTTTTATGGACATTTTTAGACATTCTCAGTTTCCTGTTGTTACCTGATGAACCCTTGTATTTTTGTATTTAATCTCATCCATGGTGTTTGTTGTTTCTATTGTCTGAGTCTATCTGCCTGTGTTTCTATAGGTTTTGTATTTTTTTTATATTGTTCTCACCTGGCTGCGAAACTAATTTCCCCTCGGGGAGAATGAAGTTGAAAGTTGATGGATACGATCTTTTTTTTTTTCCTCATTCAAAATCCATTGTTGTTAATATATTTGAACACAGCTATTTTGTTCAAATCAAAGGTTTCTGTTGGAAGGTAAAATACATTTTAAAGGATATTATTCATATTTTAGATATGTTTGATTCATAAATGAACGCCTGACAACTGCAAATGGCAGAGCACTGAGATTTCCATGTGCATCCAATAACTACATTATTTACTGGAAACTTGTACTTTGAACCTGTTTTGATCCTATAACTTAAGCCTTTCCCCATACAGTAATGTGCACAATTCATGATATCCTATATGTAAATGTTGTTTGTAAATAGGCTGTGCAAGCAGGTTGGGCACTACTATTTTCTGCACACGACCAAAAGGTGATGAAACAGCCTGATCGTATATGTGTACCAGATAAGTGAGGAAAGACAAGTTGACATTCTGGTACTGCTACTTACAGTCTGCTGCATCTTCTACAACAGCAGAGTCTCAGGTTTCCCTGCCGCTGCCTTGACCTATACTGAGGACACCTAAGGACCCCCCTGGCACACGCTACAGGAGCTAAAACGCTCAGCTGTTATCTCTTCACCACTCCCGCTCCAGCCTTGGATTGCAGCCTGTTAGTGGAAACATGGCAGCGAGCATGCATCTCTCGCTCCAACACCCCCATTGAGCCAGCTGCAAAGAAAAGATTTAATATTCTTGATCTTGATTTCTCTAATCTTCAAAAACAAGCCACTCAGCTATTGTGGTAGTGCAACCGTGCAAATCTCACCAGTCAATCTTGATTCCCCAGATCCTATTCAGCTAAAAAATTATGATGTGCAAGGCAGTCGCTATTTTGTTCAGTCTGCTGAATGTAACATGCCATGCACTGATTATATCTGTCAGACTGCAGTGATCATCACTAAGCTTTACATTTTCACGACAGAATCATATCATAAGATCTTCTAGGATTCCTAACCTCCGGGGAGAAATTGATTATATTTCATGTGAGCGTGAAAAATCTGCCTCCAAGGACATAAATCTCCCCTAAGTAACAAATCACATTGTCTAATAACCTATATTTAATGTCTCTACACACACATTTCTAAGCAGTGATTATTCACAACTCTTTTATTAATGCATTCTAGTGCCTGTTGCTAATAATGTTTGAAATTGTAATATATTTATACATTTGCAATCAATCTTTTACAGGTAGAGAGAAAAAATCAATTTGACATGATACTTGCTACATTAGAGAATGTGTATCTCTGTGCATTCACATCATATTACTGCATGTAATATCTTAAGTTACTAACCACATCTTCTCCTGGGAGCTTCTGAGCTCTCATGTCTTGTAGGTTCCTCGGGATCCTTGGCGGACGGCCTGTCTGAATGCAACTATTTGTCCCTTTCTTTATACCTGCATCTTATCCCATCTCCCTCTATCCCATTTTTTAAGCCTGGTGCAGTTTCAGTAGATGGCTGTTCATTGATCCTAAATTGCCAAAGAAAAGCAGATAATTACATGTGTGACTGTCTTCTTTAAACATCCACATGCCCATACACAACCCAAATATTAACTCCTGCTATAGGGCTGCACCTGCTGTGTGTAATGTAAAGCTCCACCCACCTCAACTTTGTGTCTTACAAGTGGACACCCTTCATTGAAATCAACAATTCTCCAAATCTCACCATCAACCGAGAAACAGCCAAAACACTTAATGTTAAGTTCTCAATATTCAAGTTATACTCATTGATTGAACATTTCAAACAGGTAATCAGGTATGTCAAACCACCGTATTCCCTTAATGGCGATGAACTTTCAAAACTATAAACTGAACAAGCCACCAAATCAGACATACCCATAACCTCACACCTCCCTTGCCTCCAGCATGACCTATTACCATGATAATTAGAGATCGTAAATTTGACTATTTAACCTCCTGAGTCAATCCAAGACAAACAACGTGACACCACAATAAAGATCTTTAAGAAAGTCAAATGATCAGAAGTCTTCAGTGACATGTACATCTATTATCATTAATATAATGTTTAAGTGAGACGTAGAGCTGCTCAACTTCAACCTCTATAATTAACATAATCAGTCCTCCCCATTTCATCATCATCTCAGATGACTGATTACTGCTAATACTACACATTAGGCAGCTGTGGCTCAGTTGGTAGAGTCATCGTCTCTCATCTGAATGGTCTAGGGATTCGATCCCCAGCTCCTGAAAGCCACATGTGGATTTGTCTTTGGGCAAGACACTTAACCCGAAGTTGCTCCCACTGCTTCAGCGGCAGCATTAATGCGCATGAATTGATTAGTTACTAATGAAGGACACTTTACATAGCAGCCTCTGCCATCAGTGTGGGAATTTTCTGATTTACTCCTGAGATTGTTTGGGTTTTAAAATCACAACCAAATGACCAAATGCATCTTAATGCATACTAAAAAAATCACATTAACACAGAAACTAAATAAAGAAAAGATGATGGAAATGGTATGCATTCAGGAAAGTATAACAAATTCCCAATACATTTGCTGCTTCCTCTCAGAGTGAGTAGAAGTACTCCCTTCTCTTCCCACAAGAGGGTGCTCATCCCTCATCCCTCATCCCTTCTGGCTCTGTAAGAAGTCAGCAGAAATGATGATGGAAGTCCTTCAGGGTCCTATCTTCAGTGAGCATAGGGTGGTAATGGGGTTACAATGTGCAATTATCTGCTCTGTCCCTGCAAGCTTACATCAGCCTCTCTCACCATTCTTCACAGAAGAAGAATCCTCATCGTTCTGCCAGCAGAAATACAGTTTGGGCTTTGAATAATTCCCCCACCCCCCCAAAAAAAAGTAATACAGTTTTGGCCTTTAAGATATTATTATTATAACTCTATATATTCATTTATTTTTCCTGCATAAAAAAGTGCCTGAGGCATTTTGAATTGAAATTCAAACTTCAGAAGTATTTAAGCAACATATCTAATAGATTAATGTTTTTTTCATGTGATGACATTATGCTTTACACCAGTGGCAAAAAAAGTTGCTTTTCATTCAAACAGTGCAAAAATAGGATTCCTAAATGGCTTGTTACTGCATGCATACAGCACATATCTGCAAAGAATAAAGACACAATAACTAACTTCCTCCACTGGACATTTTATTCATTGTGTAGTTTTTCATGCAAGCAAGAGGCAGGATGAAAAACACCTGCAGTTGCGTTGTATTTTAGCAATGACATCTGTTTTCATGCAAACAGGTAATTTATTGGAAATATTAAACAGGTAAAAACAAAAAACAGAGACAACCAAAGTGCTAATCTGGCGTTTTGTGAACTTTTGTCCTTCATTGGAAGTTGGTTTCGTTTGGCAAGCTCACCAAGGAACACCCATCATGATATGAATTTTGTGACAACTATAACATGTAATTATGCATGCTTCACGTGCAGCTTTTTGAATTCATGTCAAAGCTTGCATGGCAAAGTAGGGCAGTCCTCTGGCATCACGTGGCAATAAGCACAGAGCTAATGTCAAAAACAATAATAATAAATAGAGGTAAACTGATCTAAATGAAGACATAGCATATAGCTGTGGGTTGGGACTTTGCATTAAATCACCAGTGGAAGTCTGAATCCTACATGAATGCATCTCACTGGACAGTGACACCACAGTATTATGCTATGTTTTTCCACAAAGTACAGTTTCTGTAGCCCATTTAGGCTGTATAAGTCCCTTTTTTGCCTGCTTTTATTAGTGATGCAGAAGTACAATTAGAAACACTCAAAACAATGCGTACCAAATTGTCCCATAGTATAACTCTTTAAACGCCTTTTAAAGTCAATATGGCAGAAATGGTTTTGTACAAAAATCTAACCTAAGACCTCTCCCTGGTGTATAAGAACAAACAGCTCAGCTAACTCATAAAGTGTTATAGACACATTAGTGGCATTTAGTGACAGGAGGTGTGTTTATTATAGGGAGTGTATGAATTATCACTGCTGCACACAAACTGCCTTCTTACGGGCAGAGTCACTAGCTTTACCCAAAGGAAGTATAGACTTATACAAAAGTAATGTTGCTAAGTCTCAGGGAGCTTGCAGTGTAGGCAGTAAACCTATACACACTAAAGTCCTGCAGTGAGTGTACACTTCTGGTGATGAGACCAGTTTGAATGTTGTGTTTACAATCTGCAATGAACATTTACTCCTTTACCTTTAAAGCTGCTGTAATGAACGTTTGTAATGACAAATGTCCCAATGAGATTTGGAGGCCGATAGAATGATAAGTAACACCTGCTGACAGACAGACAGTCTGGCAGGTAGACAGAGAGACAAGACGGACAGGCAGGCCGTCAGACAGCAAGAAAGACAGACACAGACAGACTGACAGAGGCTGTGGAAACTGAGATTTATGACACCTGCTCTATGACTACATGTGATGAGCTCATTGAACATCTGCATGGAGAAGACAACAGTCAATGGGTATGCATCATGACTTTTGGCTGCACTTTCTCTGGGGTAACTTACTGGAAGAAATCACTATAGACCCATTTAAGGTATCACATACTTTACTGTTTGCAGTACCTGTAATGCCATGATTTTAAGGTAAACCAAAACCAGATGAAGATAAGGGATGCAGATAGAAATCAACCTTGGCCTTTTGACCTATATAGTGGTTAAGATGAATGAATTCTAAATATGTGTGGCTAAAACGGCAAATTATAGTTTGAAATGTACGTGGGTGGATTAAAGACGATGTCTTAATGATTAGCATAGAAGATGTGAAATACTTGTGTATACTAGCATAAAGATCTGTATCTTTCTTCAGCATTCATTTGCATAGCTGTAGAGAATATCAATTCCTGACTTGTCAAAATGTTAGGTTGTCATGTCCTTAAATGGAAGAAAACAATCCTGCTCTTTTAAATGTCTGGCATCTTTTGGAGATATAATCTGTAACAATCTTTTTATTACTAAATGTGTTGGCATACACCTCATTATGGTTTGCCCTTTAAAAACCTATGGGTGAGCTTTTTTGCAAGTAGCTGATGGAACCTGATGTCTGCATTACATAAGTAATGCGGGTGTGGTTCAGTTGGTAGAGTCGTCGTCTCTCAACCGGAATGTCGAGGGTTTGATCCCCAGCTCCTGCAGCAACATGTCCGCTGTGTCCTTGGGCAAGACACTTAACCTGGAATTGCTCCCGCTGCTTCGTCGGCGGCGTATGAATGTGTATGAATGGGATTAGTTACTTCTGATGGTCTCACTACATAGCAACCAGTTCCATCAGTGTGTGAATGGGTGGGTGTGACATGCAGTGTAAAAGCGCTTTGAGTAGTCAGAAAACTAGAAAATGCACCATACAAGCTCAAGTCCATTTACCATAAGTGGAAACAGTTTGTGGAGTATAATACAGGTCTTTTATTCAGAACATGTCCTATACAAGACCATCACGCTATTAGTGTAAAACAACACCAAAAAGGATGATTCCATTCTCTTTACATTTAAACAAATGACCAACATGATTGTATCATTCTAGTTTATGTAGACATAACCATGAGCTCTTTGCCATTTTTTTTATACCAGAGCTGCTGGAGAGCAGACAGAACAATAAGCTAAGAGTGCAAACAGATATGGTGACAGCAGAGGAAGGTATGTGCAAAGACTTACTCATCGCTCACCTCACCTCAGCTCACCTAGCCTGGGAAAGTCTGCATGAAGGGCATATCAGGTTGTTGGCATCCGGATGTGTCAACAATGAACTACTTCATGACTTTCTTTTTCTAAATAGAAGTAAAAAACTTTATAAATATAAACTTGAAGCTTATGAGGAAATGCATATTGAGTATTGAGTCACTGTACAAATATTAGTAGTTGTGATTTATTTAACAGATTAGCTTTGGTGTTTGGATTAGTGATTAGCACAAACATTAGCATGCTTTAATGATACAGTATGAGCACAGGCTCACACAGATACAATATGATTGTTGAATGTGTGGGTAATCACCGTCTATAACAACATTTATTATAAATAGTAATTTTCCTGCTTGTTGAAGTCACAGCTGGAGCCAAAACCGTACAGGTGCTACTTAGCTGAAGCCCCAAACATATTTACAAAAGCTGTTTGTCTTCACTTCATAGAACGTGACTGTTTGAGCTTGTCATGAATGAAACAGTTTCTGATGCAGCGCTTGGCTGCTGCTAGAATTAAATTCTAGTCAGTCAGTCACCTGCTGAACAGTATCCAACATTGAAACACTGAAATTATTTGTTATGACAGCCCAGGGTAGCATGATGGAAACTCCCAGACTACTCTCAGCTTGAACGTCAGTCCTGCAAATTACACATTTTCACTTTGCCAGAAAAAGACATGTTGATCCTGAAATGTACACAATGACTCCTGGCTATCATACTGATACATCATGAGGTGTTGACGTATCTTAGTTGGTAAAGCAGGAGCCCTGTATACATAAGAATAGTCCATATTGCATCAGCAACAGGTCTGACTCCTGACCTCGGCCCTTTGATGCATGTCTACCCTCCTCACTCCTTCTGAAAGGATAAAAGCTTTCTTGCCGACGTCCCAGTAAGTCTTTAAACTGGTACTATAGAGCTCAGGAAAACGGGACACCATTTGTTGTGATTTGATTTTCCCTCCTATTGGATGTGCCAAGGAGTCGTCACAAATCACTGCACCCAAGATGAAAAAAAAACTGGTCTCCCAACACCCAATCTAACACTCAACAACAATGACATCACACGCCTTGCAACCTCAATAGAACAGGACATCCCATATCCACTAAACATCCACCCTACCCCACTCCCCTCATGACAGAGGTACAGACAACTGAGGTGCAGGAGGGCTCGCCTCAGGAAAAGCCTGATCCCTGCCATTATAGCTGCCATGAACAAAAGGGGAATTGTTTGATTGTTGTTCAACTTTATTTGTTCTCTACATTGTGTTGTGTGTATGCACTGTTCTTTTTGAGGGAATTGTATTGTCCCCATGGGTACAATAAAGTCTAAAGTGTAACTTATGTCCACGGGCGACCCTGTGCTGTGCTCAGCTAGGCACAGTGCAGATATGCTTGCCACCAACAAATAGAAAATGAATGAGTTGAGAGTGGTATGCATTTCCCAACACATCCTATCTGAAAGGCCTTTTATACCAGCCCCATGGCAGAGATTACAATTGTAGAAGTTACTTTTTAAAAATGATCAGTCTTGTCTCTGATGCCCTTGGATGCCAATGTAATATAGAGGCATCAATATTCATTTGTCTGTATCACCCTAGCGAAAAACTCCTCACTTGGGCTTTAATTCATAGGAAGAAATCAGTGCAGAGGACAACTATTATCAAAGATATATACCAAGATCTTATTTCTAACTGGTATAAGTCCTGCCATCCAAGTCTTTTCAAGTATGTGGAATGCAAAATCATTGATAATATTGGTGAGTTTTTCCCCACAAGTTCTGTATTGAAATATTTAATTTTCACTTTTGACAGCACAAAACTGTATGTGTCACAGTTTGTCAAAAACTTAGAGGAAGACCCAAGTGCAGAAACAAAATGTTTTGTTTTGTTTTTTTTTTCACAAAAAAGGCAAACAAAGCTTACGCTTTAAATGGCCAAGGGAAGATACAAAGAAAAGTCCAACTTGGTGGCTTGTGGTTTACAAGGAGAAGATTCAGGGATGACATAATGACAAGCTGACACAGAGGAGAAAGCACACAGACACTAAATAAACGAGGAGTGATTGGATACAGGTGTGACAAGGTGACACAGGTGAGGACAATCAAAATGGACGGAAACGGGACGAAGGGAGGAAGTAAGGCAAGAAACACTTTGGACAAGAACTACAAAATAAAATACAGGGGGTAAGAAATTACAAAATGAAACAGAAAATCCTTAATGCTAAACTTGGAAATAAAGCAATGAAAAATACACACGAGGAAAACAAGCAACACAAAGGATGAAATACCCCCCAAAAACAGGAAATAATTTAAACAGTCATTCCTTTAATCCCGAAATGAGATTCCATGCCAAGGTGAGTACCAAATGAGATTAAAAGGGTTTAATTTCCCGTAATTTAAATGTAACTTTGAGTATAAATACATGACTTTTCTTTGTTCTAAAGTCTTCAGTTTATATCTGTGGTTTAAGATGAACAGTTTACATGATCTGAGCCTGTTTTTCAGTGATTAAAACAAGTGATATTTCCGTAAACACGCTTCACTTTCTGTGCAACAGTTCTATCAGGGGCAGGAACAAAGTAGATCCACTTCATTGGCTGAACTCTGCTAACATGCAAATATGGTGTCAAAGAAGGTTCAGCCTCGAGTTTACACCCTGCACATAAGCTCCAAGTGAGAGAGCGGAGACAGCTCAGACCTGCCACCCTCTCTTTGGTTAAGGACATTATTTTTTTATTTAGCCTACTTTTGGGAGCTGTTTGCGTCATGAAGAGCACTTAATATTTGGAATAACTGACGATCAGTTAGAAGGTTTTTTTTTTCTCATTAAACCTAAATCCTGCTCATAGATCATTCTGATTTTGCTGTAGCCATCTGGCAAGGACAACTGACCAAGTCAAATCTTCAGTTTGAAAATGAGCTTCACTAGGTAAGTCACTGTGCTTAAATTAAACTCATTTAACTGTATTTCTACCTGTGCTGTTGGTTTAACAAAAAACCTTCATAAAATGAAAAATCGGATAAATAAATATGAAAATAGACTAATAAAGATAACAAGGTAAAAAGATACAGAAGGTAATTTGATCATTGGTATATAGTCATGTCTTACAGTACCAATCACTGCATGCTTGAATTTGCATATTGTATTCTTTGGCAATATTTCAACTCCATTGTTTCTCCTTTCTCAGAGTTCTCAGTGCTCTTGGGAGTCACCCACAGCCAGGAGTGATACCTGTCGACCTCGCCCTGTGTCTGAGCCTCAGTCAGTGCCAACCGCTGTATGAACTGCTGTCCAGTGCTTCTCTGAAACCGGCAGAGCAAAGCTCTCGGCCAGCTCAATGTCTGCAGAGGACTGTCAGCCGCCGCTTCCCTTCTCACCGCCACTCCTCATCTTCAATGCTGCCCTCCTCTCCTGTGTACTCGGGGCCTCGGAGCTGTTTCCGCAAAGACAGCAGCGGTCAGAACAAGAAGCGTGTGGTGTTTGCAGATGCTAAAGGATTGGCCCTCACTGCTGTGCGCATGTTTATCCCCGGCTCCTCTATCCCTACTCCTACTCTGGTGATGAAACCTGTCCCGGTCAGATTCCGAGGTCAACAGTCACCCATAAAGAAACTGCAGCAGGAGACCCTCTCAAACAAACTGCAGCGCCACAAATTGAGGCTGGGTTTCCCTCAGCCAGTCCTAGACATTTCTCTGGCACGTCTGCGAGAGATGCGCGTACAGTTGGAAAGCTGCAACATTTCAGAAAACACTTTGAACGGCAGAGTGCGTGTCTCTCATGTCAGCACTGACAAGGCTGTGCATGTAAGGGTGACCTTTGACTCTTGGCGGAGCCATCATGACGTCCCCTGCACATTCCTGCATCAGCAGCGTTTTGGTGGTTCAGAGGTGGATGTGTTTGCCTTTGACGTAAGCTTACCAAAGAACATAGATCCAGAGGACAGAGTTGAGTTCTGCGTGTCGCTTAAAACCGGAGCTGGAGCAACAACACACTGGGATGACAACAATGGACAGAACTACACAATCTATGTGGAAAAAGACAGAGCTAATGCTAACCAGGGCACTGCCAACTGCTTTTACCCTACACTTTCAAAATATCAGCAGCCATCTTGGCCCTCAAATGTGTACCTCAATTTGCAAAAATATGCTGATCCCTGTTACTTTCAGGGTAGCTTATCGAGAAGGGTCCAAGCAGACTGGGATACTGTGTTCGGTTAGGAAGTGCAGTATGTCCATACATTGTGAACAGAGCTATGTGAATATGTCAATAATATGAAAACTGATGTTAATATATTTTAGAAAGATATAGCTTTATTCCCTAAAGCATGAAAAGTATGAACTTTTTGAAAATTGGGGGGAAAAATGTTACCCACCTGAGTTCACCCACCCTGCTGAAATGTGAATTGATATGCTGCAATATACATGTCTGATTAAACATTTTTAGTGAAAAAAAACAACTGTTGCACTCTTTTTTTTCACTCTGTGGAAGTTAGATCATTAATAACGTGCAAATGTACAAACGCAGCTCAGCTTTTACTTCAGTAAAACATGTGTGTGACACAAAATCCCTGATTAAGATACAGGGGCCCTACAGGGAAAGTGTAAAAGGAGAGGGAACACATGCATCAGCACACAAAGAGACTATTTTATCCAAAGAACCTTTTGAGCTCTTAGCCTGTAACCTATTTACTCCAAGCACAGAGACAGCATGAAACGATGATCTATGTTTGTGATGTACTTTCACAGACATTAATTGTCTTGGCTCAGGCTCAGATTTCCGATGTGTCTTTTCCCCGGGTATGTCATGCATACCAGACAGAAAGTCAACAAACAGACACATCCCCTGGGCAGAGTGGCACACAGGATTTGCATAGGAGAGTCTGTTATAGACATTCCCCTACCTGTTGTGAAAAGTGGAATAACACGCTGGGAGTTGTTACTCCTTGTCCTGAACATGATCAGTTTGGCAAAATAGTGAGTAACCATGGCAGCATCGGGGCCGGCATGTGCTTTGGAGACTACATAGGCATGTGCTTACAAGCCAGGGTGGAGTCAGCGTCGGATACTGTGGCGGATAAAGGTGTGATATTCTTAGTCACGTTTCTGTTACACCTGTTCTTTATTTTCTTTGAGGCTAGTCTCTTCCCTGGACCACTGCCCAATTCAAATTGCCAAATTTGGCAAGTGAACTCAGCTTTAGCGTCCCATGTGAGCAGACGGCACAGGTAGCATGTCTACACACCTTTTAGCCAAAAAGTCATTCTTATGTATGTCACTCAACAGTGTTTGACTTCTCTTACAAGCTATTAGATTCCTCTTCCTTTTAGCAGCCCATGAATGATGAGCAGTACAGAACCTTGGAACAAGACACAAAAACTACAAGAAGCTGTTACATGTAGGTTTACTACAAACTCCTTTCATGATTCTTGCAAACATGTGTCAATTTAGATTGCATATGTGCAATATTTGAAACAGTTTGGTTAAAACGAGTGAGTTTTTCAGGAGCTTTAACAAATGCTTAACCAATGATGCTGAATAAGCCCACATTCGAAAGTCTAACTTTGTCACATGTTAAAGGGACAATCATTAGCTACCCTTGAATGATTTGTTACATTCAAATACCTAAGACATGACATCATCACAACAATCACATGTTACTGTCACTAGGCTAATCCTTAGGGCGTATACCACAGTGTTGTAATGTACATTGCAGGGTGTATCAAGCCAAGGACTGACAATTCATATCAAAGCCATCTTTCCCTCTTCCCTTGATCCCTGGTAACTTTTTTACTGTCCTATCTGATTTAAATGCCCCAAAAGTGAATGGTTAAGATAGATTATAACAGTCCCAGAGGGGAGGGGTACCTCTAATTTCACTTTATTTTTCAGTTTGATACAGCAGCTGGGGTATTAAAAGTGTGTCTCTATTTCATAGTGGTTAGCAGGATTGGAATAGGAACAATATTTGGCAATTTCTGTCCAGTTCATCCCTACAACCCCACCCTTGTAGCACAGCAATTTATTTACAAAGTCTCTTTTGTGTGAATTCATACAAATAATGTCAAAAGCACAAAACTAAGACATAATGACACTCGATGCAAACAGCGAATGGTTTATAAACTGTAGTAAAATGGTGTTTCTAGCATTCTGAGCACATGAGGTGGTTCACACTAGCTACAGTACTCCACTGTATTTACCCCATTGATGCACTCATTCAAAACTATGGCTATATAACTATGGCTATTCAGGGATCAGTATTTGGCTGAAGCATACTCCAACATGTGTTAATTTTATCAACGCTGAAAAAGCTGAATGGCAATGACATTAAGACAGGCTCTTTCCTGTCTTTCTTAATCAATCTAATTATGTATGGCTTGACCAAAACAAAGGTAGCTTAATACAATTATTGGGGCAGTGTAAGCGGTAATATTATTTGAAGTCAGCTGAGTCCAGCAGGTCGATCTTTGTGAATTATTGTTTTTTTGTTGATGTTTCCATTGAACAGTAATTTAATAAAGATAAGGGTGAGTTTATGTTCCCTTGGTAACTTAAATGATTTAAGACATAAAATATGTTCTGGAAGGATACAAAACAAAAATGACCTTGTGATTCCTGCAGCTTTTATTTTCAAGTTGACTCTAAAATTGGAGTCAAACCGAAGAATAATTGACACTTTGAGACAAGTACAGAATATTAACAGTAGAGTGAGAAGAGATGTGAGTAACAAGAATGATTTTTTTTAAAGTCTGTATTCCAGGAATCAATGCTTGTGTGTGTGTGTGTGTGTGTGTGTGTGTGTGTGTGTGTGTGTGTGTGTGTGTGTGTGTGTGTGGAATGAGCCTAACAGAGTTTTGTGGTTA
Organism: Labrus mixtus; assembly: GCF_963584025.1. Taxonomy (NCBI): domain Eukaryota; kingdom Metazoa; phylum Chordata; class Actinopteri; order Labriformes; family Labridae; genus Labrus; species Labrus mixtus. The sequence continues at coordinate 24,751,567 of NC_083628.1, forward strand.
ACTCCTGAAACTGTGATTTGAAATAATTGACTGTCAAGTTAAGCCTAAGTAACTTTCTTCAACAATTTCAATTGCAGGCAGATTATGAATCATTTTTGTAACTGCTTTTAGACATGATGTCATCCTGCTAATAGGGATGCCAGATCAAACAAAACGAACGTGGGTGTTTCGCAAGGCGCTGAAGAAAAATGAAACCTTTTGTGATTGTCTGGAACACCATAAGACCCTTGGCAAAACGAAATGTGAAGCAGACTGTTTTTTTTCGAAAGCTCATCTCCACAGTCAGTGTTTGTGTGTGGCACAGCAATATGCAAGCTACAGTAGATAATATTTCATTTCATTTCATTTTTTTCTTCCAGCAGCAGCCACAGGTGGTTAGTGACCAGCCGCCAGCTGCTGGAGCTCAGAGTGCTGATGCTTGGTGTGTTCTGAACAATAGCCTGAAGACAGATCCAATGCACCGAAGCCACAGCTGCAATTACCAGTAGACAGTGTACAGTATAGAGTAGTGGCTAGATAAAAACAAAGACATTAGGCTGCAGTGACCAGATATGTTTTATTCTGGTGCCAAATAATCTCAAAGCGACTAAGATTTTGCATAATTGCTAGATAGAGTAAGACATTTTAGAAATGTTAAATCGGGTTGTACAGAAGTCCTGATGGGCAGTAAAAGAAACAAATGTGATTGTCTATTTTTTATTCTGTATTTATTACTCAAGAAAAATGTAGAAAATAATTATTATCTGAAAATAATCTCCCTTACTTCCTGTTTTTTTTTATCAATGAAAGAAGTGGGGGAAACATTTTGTCAGGTTGAAATAAAAGAAACACTTTCAGACTTATTTCTTTGTTGCTATAATCCTCTGACCACATGACACTGAATACGCCCTTTTTTTTCTTAAAATGAATGAAGATATTCCAGTATTCTTCAAGGTGAGTTTTATTTTCTTCAGTGACTTAAAGACATATATAATCAAAGAGAAACAGGGCATTCTTTTAGAGAACTTTCTCAGACACATTTTACCATATCATATTGTGCTTTGATTGATTTTTTTTCTGCCAACCCTCTCACACAGATGAACACGTCATTATATTTCTGTTTCATTCTGTAGATTAAGAAACTTGTATGAATATGCTTGCAAAGACTTTTTTCCTTCCTGTTAATTTAAGGTCCAATATGTAAGATATCCACTGAATTAAATCATAAATCGACCTTACTTTATCACCAGACAATAAGGAAACATGCTATATTGAAGGAATGGTTCGTTTCTTTATTTGACCAGAGAAGGTAGGCGGTTTCAAGGACACCCTCCCACGGCTGTTCAAGTCGTGTTTGCCCCCTCGGTTTGCCAGGCAAACAGCAAACATACAGGTGTTGCAGCGATAAAAACTGCCAAACAAACTGGCTCAGATGTAACTGATTCTACCCAACCTAAAAGCCTCTGCGTTTTTCTTCAAACTAGGATAAATATTGGAGATGCTTTTGAGTAATACAGAGAGGTTAGAACGCAGAAAGGTTTCCAGACCGATACAGAGCTAACAGAGGCTTCTGAGAGAATTTGGACTGCATTACCCATTTTAAACACTAGGTGTCAGAATTACATATTGCTCCTTTAAACATAAATACGGGAGAGAAAACTTTGAAGATCAGGCTGAGGAAATTGACCAAAAGATGTATTTCTTTGTTTCTTGTTGACCTCATGGCTTCTACACTATTTGAATTGTGGCATGCGTTGTGTTGTTAATCGTAGAATCACTATGAATTGTGTGATTATTGCATACTGACAGCCAACATATACTTTGGTTGTGCACGTTAATCCAGAAAAAATATCCTACTGAGTGTTAAGATAATGGTGGTGGCATGAATCCATCAGTTTTTATGTTTTGGTGTAATTTTTATCTTCATTTCTGTCTGTAAGATAAAATAAAATAAAGCTATCTGAAACAACAATTAACTACCTGCAATGTAAATATGTGCTGTGTTACAATGTTAATGTAACTATCTCATCTTTAAAATAAATAATCATCTTAGCACAATGTATTATGATTCAAAGCATGGCTTCATACTGTAGACAGAAGACAGAAAAGGTAGATAGCAGTGCCCTCTATGGTGACTTTAGGTGAGTTACCTTTATAAAATAAGCCTTCTGTTTATTTCTGCCTGAGCAGTTCTTTTATAACATCCCAATCATCCTTTTATGGGCAATCATCATACTGAGTAATTACAACATGTGTGCTATATAAAGACCGTTTCCTAGAAGTTTCTTGGACAGACAGCTGGTCTCTTAACAGGAAAGAGTGGGAGGGTATGTGTGTACGTGTATCAGAACATGACCTTATGACTTGGCTAAATTCAGAGGATAGAAAACTATTGGTTTGTGCCTGTTGCTGTCCAGATTGTGTGTTTCTGTTATGCTTTAACCTTTCAAACTACAACAAGAGCAAGTGATGGGACATAAGAGATGCAGGGAAAATTGTGTTTATTATCACAATTTCAAAACAAACATGAATACGTTTACAGATGGAAGTAATAATGGAATGTTAAAGGTCACACAAAATCATTATAAGCCAAATAGGAATCCGTACTGAATACTTTGTGCCAGAATGTTACATCTGTGTGATTATTTATAATAAGCTAATGAGTCCTCAACAAATTGACAATGTGTGTTGTGTTTTCTCTTAACCAAATAGCACTTTAAAACCAGGCAAAAAATCCTAATACAGTTTGTTTTTTACTGACATTGGTCACTGGGCAGATGCTCGTGCTCTGGGTTCCAAGGACTTTTTGCAAAACACTCGGCAGCCTTCCTGTCGCACTCGCAGATGAACATCTCACATTCATTGTTGTTGTCTGAAGAGGATAGTAAGAGAGGTCTCTGTGACAACAATTCCTTTGAACTAGTAGCATCAGTATTATTAAAACAGTAGAAGTCTTAAATTTAACTTAATGGAACCTCTATGACATTAGTCTGGGACAATACTGACAGTTTAGTAATGAAGGACAATATGCATGCTAGCGTTTTCTCAGCAACTTAAGTTTAGAAGATCTAGTATTTTTAGTACTTACTGCCACAGATGACCTTCTTGTTTGCCTCGTCACAGCTGTAGGCGTAGAACTCGGTGTAGGGATTGTCGAGGATGGGCCAGCACTCGGGGTGCTGCATGGCATCATTGTAACACAGATCATGCACATAACAGCACCTATGGGGTCAGAAGGCAAAACAAGACAACATTTGAAAAAATATGTGTTTTTACCCCCTTCAATTTCGCAAGCTTATTGAATGAATCATGACCTATCCAGATCATCCACAGGTGTGCCAGAGCCTCCTTTCCCACAGAAGCAGCCATAGTCAGCGTAGTCAAAGACAGGCCAGCTGTCAGGCATCACACACAGGATCATGTTTCTAAACTGGTTGAGTGCCTTGTAGTCCATGGACTGGGCTGAAGTGACAAAAAGACACAATCAGAAAGCGCCACACATGTAGATGCAGGAATGCAGGATAGCCCTGGTGAAGCTACAGTATACTCACCAAGAGAGAGGCTTATAGCCACGAGAAACAGAAACTGGAGGGTTTTCATCCTGTCAGTAGGGAGGTCAGTCGCACAGTAGCACTCCCTACTGACATCCTATTCTCTTTATATATCAAGTCAGAGACCTTGGGACATGTCCCAACAGCTGTTCATACCACTAAAGGTCACAGGACTCATAATGCACAAACTCTGAGATTATTGCAGAGACCTGCATATGTAAAACCAGGAGGAGATTCCCACACTTTGGGAACATCTGATAACTCTGTGAACCCTGAGCCCTGTTGTTAACATGTTTGATTTTCCCCTGGAGATAGGGATCCAAGCTAGGTCCGTATGTACTATACTAACATGAAGAAAAGACTAATTTTACAAAAGTAATGATGTCAGTCCCTTTTTCATTTACTTGTGTTCCATTTTTTGGAGTGGAAACCTCTTAACTTACCAGCACAGAGCCCTTTGCTTTACTTTGACCAACACCATTGTCATAAATTGGAAAATAAAGCCTCATCTTCCAACACCAGCAGTGGTTATTGACAGGATCACTGGCAGAATTGCCTGTGATTATTTTAATGTGATTGAATGCAAAATGGCCTCTTCAAATGCAACCAAAACCTTGACTCATAGGCCAAAAGCAGGGAAGAGGAACTTGATATGATACCTTTGGTTGATTACATGGGAATGAGGACTTTTCACATGGATTTGAGGAATGCCTATAGTGCCTAAAGTTTGCACTGGTCTTCGCTTGAACCTTCTCTAAATGCCTTGGTTGTAGTCCTCCAACCATTTTGAATCAGTCACAGTCCTGATCTTGTCTTACTGTTGATACACCCTGGTTTTGGTCATGACTTGTTGATTTATTGGATGGAGTAGACTACAAAACTAATTGTAAAGATTGTCTGTTCACATGGCCAAAGCAGGGATTTTTATAATCTACCTTCTTTGATTTTCCTTAAAATTACAGAGGGGGTCCGGAACAAAAGAAATGTGCATAAGTGTAGGGGTTCATAACATTATTTTGGACTCTTGGGTCAGAGATGTTGGGAAACCCAGTGTGTTTGAGCCTGTATGACACTTAGTGACAAAATGTCTTATTTGGATGTCATTTATTTATTTGATTATTTCAGCAAATAAAAGCTCCAAATGAAAATGTCCCAACATTTATAGAGGCATGGAAATCCTGGACCTAAATGGTGATAATTTGACAATGAAGGAGAATGTTTTAGATTTACCTTCACATCTGGGAATTCATTACAGTTATTGTTTTTTTTTCATTTTCTCTCAGACGATATGACTGTCAGTTTGATTGTCTGTCATTTCCTGGAGTCATTGATATGGGTGAAACATGCTTTGAACATTTCCTGGATTCAATGTACCGGTAAATGAAGTGATATGCATTACCTATTTTAATATAATGATGATGCTTTGAACATTATTTGTCCCTTTTAGTGCTGATAAAAGGTGTGCATTATTTTTAACTGTAAATACTTTGGGTTAGGGTTATTGTTATAATTAGTTTTTCCTCTCATTTGGGTACTTGGAGATAAATTGTTTAAAATGTTATTTCCGAGGAGCTTGATGTTTATGTTGTGGTTGATCATAAAAGTGATTGGTACAAGACTAGAGTTGTTTAAATATCACTGCAGGAGGCCCTAAGGTGAGTCTATGTGAAGTAGTTAGCCACTGCCTTACATGGACTCCTGTGTATGAGAATGATGCTGAAAAAATACAAATATATACATGATAACTAATGCTAGTCATTTTCTGAGTTAAAGAATGATATAAAAAGATCCACAATCCACATGTCAATTTTGAAATTATTTTAATACAAATGTCTCTCCAAACAAAAAATTGCCTACTTGGTTAGAATGATCAACATTTGAAATGATACTGCAATTCATTTGAAATACAAATATTCTAGCATAAATACATCATGACTATAATAGTTCTGACCAAACAGAAGAAGTAGTAGTCTTATACTGAGGAGACTGTCAATCCTCTACTGGCCTACAGCTTACAACAAAAATAGATGTATCATAATAAATTGTTAAATAAAATGATTCCATGATCGACTATTTGTAAATGAAACATTGATGTAAATAGATGCTACATGTCATATCTTTAACTTAAACTAATACAACCCGTCAGACTTCATGAAATGCACACACAGACAGGAAACTATTTTTAAAAAATAAAATCTACAACAGAACAGCTCTGACATGTGATCCCGTGATGGTCCTTCAGGTTCTAATTCTTCAAGCTCTTTTTTTCATTCGACTTTCTTTGACTAAATCATTGGACCTTTTTTCTCTGCTTTTTGCTCTTCTTCTCATCTGAAAAATCTCCATCACTGCCACTGATTGACGACATTGTATGGATCACACACTGACGCCTGACACACACATACACCATCTGGTATGAGTATATCTTTGAAATGCATTGACCTGCTTTGACGAACAAAAAGGGTAAGATTTACTCTCCCGACACATTGGTGGGATTTGAGTGTACATACACTGTATGCATATTCTTCTTTCTAAATAAATGTGACCATTGCCATGCAAAACCAATAAAATCATTATTTAGTAAAGGCAAAATTATTGAAAATTAAAACATGGTTGTATTTTTGATCTTAACATAGGCTTGTCTTAAAGGAAGAATGTGCAACATTGATATGAGCAAACCAAAGTGTGCTAACATTAGCCTGCTAACACAACAATGCAGGACTAAGGCAATTGCAGCTCAAGAAAAGGACAATTTTGTCAACCGCTTGCGCTTAATGGTGCAATCTAATTCATAACTCCTTTATGAGATTGCGAAGGGGGAGGGGTTGGAGGTGTGCCGCTGGAGGAGAGCTGAGGCTTCAGAATAGCGGAGGTGTCGCCAAACAGAGGTTTTGATTTGGTTTAATCCTGGAGCTCATCTAGTGGATCAAAAAGTTGCACATTCTTCCCACACAACCAATATGCTAGGCCACATTTCCCACTCAAGTCTTGAAGACAACTTCTAACTATAAAAAAGTGTGTTTGACACAGAAACAAATCACATCATCAAAGACTGTAGAAATAAAATAAACAACACTAAATACTTCACAAAGGATATTCATGTTCTACTGTGCACTGTGTGACTATAAATAAATGAATATTTCTCAAGATAAACATGAAAATAAAATCAGTGGAAAACTACTGCAGTCCATTTTTTTTTCTTTGACCTTTATATTTACATTCTTGATTGTACCGCTGCTGTCTTCTTCATCATGGAAAACTCATGATTGGACAACTTTCAGTCAGATTTGGCCAGGATTATAAATCCTCTTCAGAACATTTATGTCTGATTTTGTGTCAGACATAGTGTACTACCCTATAATAACTGCCTCTCTATCTCTAACAAACAAACAGTGTGTTGCTGTAAATGGCAATCAGTGAATGAATAAAAGGCAGATTATAAAGGATTGGGGTAACTGAGTGACATTTATAATCCTAAAGAGATGAGTACAATAATGGATATACACTGAGTGTACAAGATAAAATCTCAGAGCTTAACAGTGCTAGATAATTTGGGATTCTCATTATAATCACCTCTGGCCTTCTCAAGTTTGGATAAAGAGTACAAATGGTCAAATTCCTGGACACTGTGTAGTACAAAACAAGAATAAATCAATTGAAATGACCTCTACAAGCAGATTTGAACCCCTCCAGGTCAGGATGTGGATTCAGCAGGTCTAACTCACAACCTGGATTCACCTGCTCCCTCTATTTTAAGAAGGAAACAGGCAGAGCTCATATTTTGTACACTCAGTGTACAGTTAACATACTTGGATATACAAGCCTGTTGTCACTCAGATGGGCTTGTATAATAAAGTGGTCACATACTTCTTCTTGTAACGATGTGTAGCACTGAGCACCATCACTCCATCCTGTGAAAGAAAATGTACAACACAGGATATTACTTCAAAACAAAGAAAGAAAAGAAGCATTTTCTTAACCATGAAAACATGCTTACAGCAAAGGGACAAGTGGGCTGATGGCAACAATGGTATCAGTCAAACCATGTGCAGTAAACATAAAATCAACCGAAGAGATTAGAGGGAGGGCCATGCACTAATCTCTACAATGTGCTCCAGCTCCACTCAGGAATCCTCAACACTGAGGCAGGCATTATAATGTCCCTCTACTTTATTCCTGTTCTTATTTTCATAGAAAACACATGTCAGCTATAACAGCTGCAATACAGTAAAGTTTACAGCCGTTCAGACACTATGAATGAAAATCACATTTAATAATACATTCAGTGGTTTTTAAGCCACCTATTGAAGCTACTCTTTCAATTCCAGTATGATTTACAACCTGTTAAAAACTCCTCATGGGAGCTTTTACTTACTTCAAATTAATTTCCAATAGACTTCAGCAGCAAACAAGGACTTTAGTTTTTGTCCCCAACCCCTTCTATGTGAAGTATCTGAGATTAGTATCAGGTCTTAAATGAAAAAAACATTTGTTGTTCAAGAGAACCATTGAAATACTTTGAACCCATCCTTAAAAGTGCTTTCACCAGTGACTTACAGCAGCAGGGCTTTTATTTTGAAGCTACAGAAGGTGAGCCTTTATTGTGGTGTCAGCATCTCATTTTTTTGTTTAGAAAATCATTAACTGTAAATCATGTTCAATCCCTGTGCTTTAAAGCTCAATCTATTTTGCTCTGAACTGATGAAGAGCCCGGTCGGGCATATAGCAAATAAATAATTATTGAAAGCCACAGTGTTGCGAGTCTTTGTGCATCATCCCCTGTGCTTCCCCATGTATCTAAAAAGTAAGCAACACCTTAAGCACTGTTGCTTATAGTTTGGCTCAGCCATCCAATAGCAGGGAATTACTCAAACACAAAAGTGTGTTCTGAAATGTCCAGATGTCATCCTGATTTGTCCAATAAATATAGTTTGAAAACAGCGCACATACAACTGTTCTGTTTGTATCACCTTGTCAAAGTCTACTAATGATAAAATCTTTTCTCTGAGCTTTTATTTCCCTTTTCCATATATGAAAAAACATCCGTTTCCTGTATAACCGTTTGATCACAGCTACGAAGCCCACACGTATTTACCTTTGTACCATCACAGGGAAGTACAACCAGCGGAGTCAATAGCTGGCTATCTGAGCCGTTGCAAATTGGCAAGGAAAATAATGTGTCTTGTTTACATGGAAATCCAAGTGTGTACTCTTCTCGTGGGTTTTCTTTTTTATCTGACACTGCAGTTGCTATTAATATATCACATTCACAGTTTGTTTTTCCAGAAACAATGTGTGAAAAGAAGGCAATTATCTTTCCTTCAGCTCCCCTTTTGCCAGCGTGTTATCATTGTCTGCATAAACCAGATACAATGTGTTCGGCAAGCCATGTGAAAGCTTACAAGCAGCTGCAGCAGCTCACAGTTTGTATTAAAAGTGCTAACAAAGCTGGTGACTTCTCAAGTGTCACCACTGAAAGTTTTCCCACATCTCAGCAGCAATATGGTGCAGAAACCATTTACTGTATATTTGGTGTAATGCAGTCAATGTGGGGGCCTTACCTTAATGGAGAGAGCGTAGAGGTGGTTTAGCATGACATGGTTGGGTTCAGGGAGTAATGCAGGGTCACACTGTAAAAGGAGGAAAAGGAGAATTTTACATGAGTAATGTTCACTAAAGACTTATTATAATCTGTAGATCTGGATGAATTTCATCACAGCTACTTACAGAAATGCCAGTGTCTTTGTTGAGGATAACCTGTAGCAGGTGAGGTGGGAGTATGGGTGGGGACTTAAACTTCTCTTCTTGCTTAGGGACATAGGCGTCCTGATGATAAGGCCCAGGAGGAGAGCTGGAGAGGTCTAATGACAAGGAGGACAGGCAAAAATGTCTGACTGAGGCAAAACAACCGAAACATGATTTTCAAATATTTCCATAGACCTGTTTTAAAATCAAGACCTCTGTTCACACAATAGAAAGTATTCATTATGATCTCAAATATTATGGTTGACTATTTAATTGGTGTGACCAAAGTGATCAAATGCTGAGAGAACATCCTTCTAAAGCAGCTTAAAAAGACAAAACATTACAAATCAGATGGGAAAAGGCTGTTGTCAGCACTTATTAGGGTGGCCGTAGCTCAGTCAGTGGGGGCTTGGGTTGGGAATTTGAGGGTCGCCGGTTCAGGACTGTAGCTTGAGGGGTGTCAGGGCACTTCCCAAATACTACCGAGGCACAGAACCCCCAAACACTCTGGTGCTCTCCCTGCGTAGCAGTGTGTATCAACCCCACTCTGACATCTCTCCACTAATGCATGTCCACAGGTCCTGTTTGTGCATGTGTGTGTGTGAGAAGCATGCCTCTCAATAACAGATTGTAAACCAGAATTTCCCTCAGGGATTAATAAAGTATGTAAAGTAAAACAAATAAATTACCTGACATGTCGGAGCACTTCTGAGAGTCTACCATTAGAGCATCGAACACCTCAAAGTCAGTTTTCTTCACCTGGATGATATTGTTGACTGTCCCCAACTGACTTGTTACAACTGGCTGTGAGAAAACATAAAGACCATACCGACTAATCACTTAAAACCAAAAGCCCCAAATAATAAACTAATCGTACAAGAAAAAAAACAAACACAAAAGTATTTGACTGAAGTATCCCATCAAGCAACGCACATGTGGAAAATGATTATACTAATAAACAAAAACAAGAGTCTAAAAATAAACAAATAAGCTTACAACAATTCTCCATTGCTACAAATTTCCTCACTAAAATTTTGAAGTTAACAAAATGGAATGAGTATCTTAAATCCTTGGGAGTAAAAAAACAAACAAACACTTTAAATCAAACATGTATATATGAACATAATCCCCACCAAGTCTTAGAAAGCCAATACATGAAGTGTAGTAAAACACATAATTCCTTCCTAGTTACATGGAGAGCTGACCATATAGCTTGTTGAACAGAAGCTCTTAGTCTTATGTAAGAGTCATTTCTAACCTCAGCAGGGTCGTGGGTCCACTGGCCATCCACGTAGAACTTGTACTGGTGCTCCCCTTCAGGTAGATCGACAATAGCAACAAAGGTGTTCTGACTTTGAGAGATGACAAGGGAGAGCATTTTGCACAAAGGTGAGTTAACACAGTACCTCTCTTTAAATCTTTGACCTCATCAATTATATGTATGCCCTCTAACTACTAAGATTTAAATAACCCGACTCACATAAACTAAGAGATTAAAGGCTTTATATAAGGCTTTATAAAGGCTTAACTGTAATATAAATCAAGTATATCCTCTGAAAATAACTCTGTGAGTCATGACTGTCTACAATGGGTGAAACACCCGAGTCCCACTGTCTGTGATGTTTTCAGTGTCCTATCTTCACTTTGTTTACATCGCCCGGACGGCCGGCCAATTCCTCCTCTCGTGTATAAAAGTTGTTTAATTGAGGGACTAGAGAAAAGAAGAATAACATACTGTACTCACTGATTAACTGTGTTTCTAGATCACGCTCATTTCAGGTAAATTTACATGCAGTGTGAAGATACGAGCATAATAAAGATCGCTAGCATTAGCATGCTAACACAACAATGCAGCGCGAGTTGTTTTGGTTTCATGCTGGTGCTCAAGGGCGACATCTGCTGGATCAAAAAAAATCGCATATAAAGCCTTAAAATCAAATTTGAGTTCAATCAACATTTTCCCTCCCTGAAACAACCAGGCTTTTAACAAAAACAAAAAGAACATTATATATTTTGAGTTGTATTGCCTTACAAAGGGAACAGTAAACTATTTGTATGAAGTAGCTAGACATTTGTTAAGAATTATAACAGACAAACAGTGACAATTGAACCCACAATCACACATTTTAGCATCCCATTACCTTCTTATTAGTGGAATCTTATTGGCCCAGTTGTTGAAAGATCCAGACAGGAAGACCTCTTTTCCATCTCCAGTCCAGCGAAATACTGTTGGTCGGTCTAAAGTTGGCCCTTTGTCGTCTGCTTCCAAGTCTTGCTGCCATGCAAGGAACTCTTCTTTCTCTAAAGGAGCCTAAAATATCCATGCAACAACAATAATTATTGAACCCTACATTTAAAGGTCAACAGGCAAGACTATGTTGGTAAATAATAACCTTTACTTTAGACAGTAGAAGAACTTACCTTCATGTCTTCACCATGAAACATATCTGCATCCTCTGGGCTGTCCATCAGGATTTTTGGTCTCTCTCCCTCCTTGTTTCCTCGGCTATCCCTCCGCTGAGCCTTCTCCCCCTGGCCCATGGCAGCCCTCTCACTGCTTGTATTCCCCATGGCTTTGTCTTCTTGTACACCAGTACAAGGTCACTGTAAGAAGGAGTTTAAGGCCAACCAGAAACTTAGAAAAGACTTCACAGTATCTGACATTTTTCCAGTAAGGTCATTAATCATTACTAGCTGCTACAGGCAACAATAGTTACTTCGAAGGACCTCGTCACTCTAATATGATCAAAGTCTTACCCCACAGACACTAAAAGTCCTCTCTACAATAATTAACAACGAGTGCAAAAGAGGAATAGGTTAACTTAAATGTGCATGCAGCAGGGGTTAGATCCATGAAGAAGGGCATGGAAAATGTATACTCCACACATAGGGGTGTAAAATCAATCAATTCAATTCAATCAATTTTTATTTGTATAGCATCAACTCATAACAAGTGTTATCTCGAGACACTTTACAAGAAGCAGGTAAAAGACCTTTCTTATTGCTATATTACAAAGATCCGGCCTATCCATCATGAGCACTTTAGCAAAGCAGCAAAAGTTACAGTGGTAAGAAAAAACTGCCTTATTAAAAGGCAGAAATCTTCGGCCGGATCCCCGGCTCATGACCAAACAGTCAACAAAATAATGCCTTTAGTTGGGATCTGGATAGCAATGAAGAAGAATATTTAACAACATCATGCATGCCTGAGTTGTTAGAGTTAATACTTCATGTGTTGCACGTCACTGAATAATTAAGCAATAATAGCATAACCTTGAACAATAAAAGCACAGAGTAATGGATTACCTATTTCCCCAGATGGTTGTGCAAATTCAGTTACATGATGTTGTGAAATGAATTGAAACCAACAGAGATGACAATGAAAAGTAAACGGTAAATGGACTTGAGCTTATATAGCGCTTTTCTAGTCTTCCAACTACTCAAAGCGCAAAAGTAAAGACACATTAGATAGCTGAAAAGGGTGACTGCAAACTTCAGTATGTTATCCTTGTCTGAATCCGGTTTATGTGCGAAATACTATCCTAACTTCTCGAATTCAAACAGTACAGTATGGCTGGTAGACACAGAATAACTTCAGTCAGGGTCAATTCATTTAGTATGAAGTGTTGTTTCCAGGAATAGTCAGAAGTGTTCTAATTATTATATGAATGGGATAACAATATAAACCGAATGTAACATTATGCAACACAGTTAACCTCAATTACGTGGTACAAAGCTACGAAAAACTTCAAGTAAACTTCACTTGCTGACATTACCTACCAAAGATAGTGATCCCCCAATCCGAGGCTAACGTTACGTTAGCTCGCATTAAAACTTAATGTTCGCGATATTACGCTTTGTTTCGGACTCTTGGTTGTATCTTGATTCAAGTAAGCTAAGTGGAGGGCAGGAAACTCATTTAATTTCAGCCATTTGTACCTGAGTAATACAAAATAAGAGCTAGCTATCCACCAAAGCTGCAGCGTTAGGTAGCAGCTAGCATCACTGTGTCATGTAGCCGGCTGGAGGTCTTGTTAACCAAACAGTGCTAATGAATACAACATTTAAGAGATAACAATTCAAGCAATAAAGTCACTGACTAAGAACAGACTTCTGTAGCAGTCATTCTCATTTTTACCTGGGGATATTTTATAGTCGCAGCTGTCCGTGTTGTTAGCTCAGAGAACCCCATAAAATAAGCAGAAAACAAAACATGACGTCAAGCACAACAAACCCGCCCCCTGATTCGCGCAGGCGCAGTACAGCTGGTGTGAAATTGTGAGCACGTTATTTCAAAGCAACTGAATAAACCACTTTAATCTTCCCACTTAAATCATCGCGTAATCATTATTACGATTGTTAACTTGTAGTATTAGTATTATTAACATTATTTTTATATTTGAATTCATCTGTTGTGGGAAATGTAATTTTACTTAGTGAACACTAGATGGAAGCGTGAGTCAAGAACAGGGAAATATAGGCTACAGTAAACTGAAAGACAGCAATATAAAGCGATTAACTTATAATTAAATTGCGATATTATGTTATATTAGCCTACATGCATTTCTTTTGGTAAAACTTGTTAATTTCGCATGACTTTCTAGAGATATAAAATACAAAGATCTGCCCAGGCTGGTATAGCTTAGGCCTAGGCCTTTATATTTTGCATAGGGCAATACAACATCAGGATAAACAGATAGGCCTATACACGATAAACTAAGTATATTATAGATTATCATATAAAAGCCTACTCATATTCATATTGTCAATTAACACGATTAAAAACAGTGCTGTTCACTTGTATTATTATGTTTTATTCAATGCACCAATAACACAGACACTTTTTTGTATGCATAAACCAACATGTCATAAACCCAATTCCAATTAATGTAGAGTGAAAAGTAAAGTACACCTTTCGAAAAACATACTGCATCTTCGCTTTCTGCATTTCCCACTTTCTCTGCCTAGCCAGCAGCAGATGCTTCTGACCATGCGCCTGGTTCTATTCAACATTTCTGCCTGTTAAAAAAAAAGTTGTTTCTATACTGTTGCCAAATGTTATCAAGCGCTTTCTCAAGTTTGATATGTTGGGTCTCTGTGATTTTTGTTTCAGATATACCTGCCCTTTTTTGTAAGTATCCCAAAAATAAAAACTGACTGATTGATTTTTTGCAGAACTTGTTTTATCAAGTCTGCTCATCAAGGTCATATGCATACAACTTGCAATTCACATAAAAAAAGGCCTTGGTATCTGACAGCCTACCTTTTTCAGGTCATCTTCAAGGCCACAATTGTTTACCTGGAGTGTTGTAGTGCCTCAATTATCAAGCTCTATAGAGGGTGAAATGATGCAGCAAATCACAACTCATCATGATACGCAGCTCACCGCAATAAGTGCCAGACCTCATACAGCTGTCTCAGTAACTGTTGTACCAAGCAGCTCTGCTAATGGTCCATTGCTCCTGTCAGTTAATAATCTGAGTTTAAATTGTAAGAAAAGTACAGGTAATTATAAGCATTATCACCTACTATCTTCCAATCTAGTTGTACGTGTTCGTCATATAAATGATCCAAAATTCAGAATAACAGAGTTCTGCAAGAGACACACCCAGTGGAGTCAGCAATTATCAGTGTCATTAGGAACAACTGTGCTGGACTAGTTTGAAATATTTCCTCTTTCTCAATGTACATATTACCCAACATTTTCAAGTTCTTACTCATTAAAAACAGGCAGAGCACTTTGAAAGGCATGTGAATTATTCCTCTTTTGTTACACCAGCTTTCTTAGCTGCTCTGATAGTGGAATGGTAGGGGTAAGCTATATTTCCAGAGTCTTTAGTTCTTTCACATTGAGGGATTGCAGTTTTCTGTTAGTAGAGCCATGATACCCCTGCACCACATGCTGAAGAAATTATTTTCATCTTTGCAACCATTCCCCAACTAAAGCAATTATTTCAACTCAAACTTGCACACAGATTTATTGGAGCTAATAATGTGACCCCCTAATAGCACTCAGCGGCCTCCAGACACAGAGGGGCAGCGGATGCTGGAGGCTTTGGAACATAACGAGGAGCTACATTAAAAAAGTGTCCAGCAGAGATGAAGGTTCGATTTCACTGGACCATTTAAAAACAGAAGGATCTACAGTTAATAGGGCTCTATTAGCAGGAATGTCACAGCAGACACAGTCCCAAATTATAAGCATTGTCACAGTTGATTGCGGTACACAGATTCTGGCACACACTGGGTGTTCAATTACAGAGATTTAATTTATCCCTTCACAGCCTTTATGCCTTCTAATAACAATCTAACAATTTTGGTATCTCCTCTGATGGCTTCTTATCCAGAGGAAAACTTGATTTGTATTGTGTGATGCAACAATTTACATGTGTATGTTTTCATGCAGATAAGAGAAAGGCGATAACGTCACAAGAGCACCACTCTACCTCATCAAATTCACCTTGACTATTTCTTTACCTTGACTATTTCTCTACTAAAACTGTGCAATCTGTTGAAAACTGGACAATATTTATACATGAACAGTGCAATATCTACGCTGTTAATCCATCTGTGTATATTCATATTTGTAAATATTGTTTATATTCTCAATTACCGCTTGAACACAGCTTATTACTTATTATTACTTTATTATTGCTTTCACTTGGTACTTATGCTTATTAAATTGTTATTACTATTTTTATTTTATTTTATATTGTGAACTTATCTGTACTTCCTACTGATTTTTGGTGTTATGAGCAACTGTAGCAAACAAAATTTTCCCTGGGATTAATAAAGTATTTCTGATTCTGATTCTGATTCAAGTTTTTAAAAACCAGAAGCCAGAGCATGTTTGACGACTGTCCTCGAACCAGACGCCTGTAATTGGCTCACATCAGCTTCGGAGACTGAGTGGGCTCCAAAGAAAGAGTAAGCCTGGCGGGTGGAGGTGGGATGTGATGTTTTTGCCTGCACTTGTGGGTGGATTTAAAATGGATTGGGGATACAGAGTAGGATGGTATGGCAGGTTGTTTGTACTCACGGACTGAAAATCTGATGGCAATGAAAGAACAAAGAGTGAGATAGGGCTGGGTAATCCCTGATTATGGATCTTTCTAAGACTTTAAACCCTATACCTTTCCTTTTGTTTCATCCATTTAAACTACTACTCTCTTATCCATCTCTTACTATATCAGTGTAGATTTCTTCTCAAATCAAACACTGTTTTTTAAATGTTTTTTCTATCTTTACAGAATGTCATCTTTGACCACTCTTAAGGGAAGCTGTAACTAAAGTCCAAACACATCTCTTACAGTCTTGTTAAAATTCCTGTGTTGGTTTACAGACCTCGTGATGAACTCCACGATGTGAGTGATGTGCTGACATTTTATCTTGGCTCCATTCCGGCTTCACTGCCCAAGAGCAATGACCACTCTGCCACTGTTGTTTACCAATCCCTCTTCCTGCTGAGTGAAGCCATCACAGACACTGCATCACACCTCAGCCAGCAGCCAGCCTTGATATACTCTCTGTAGGACATGCCAGATAACCTTTACTCTGAGCTCCTCTGGATTACACAGGGGGGATGATGACTCAGACTCACACTTGTTGCCTTGGCACTCACTTACATGATCACATCAGCGCATGCAACACACTCAAACACACCTGTATGAATGCACTTCTTTCTCTGTTAAAGAAAACAGAGTAAAACTGTGTTTCAGTGATAACATTGGGACTTTAGGGAACTTCATCTGGGCATAAGGGATACATTTAGTTTTCTGTGTAAGTGGAAGTCTTTCTACATTGCAACACAACCGGTATCCCCAAGCTCATTGTTTCCTAATGAGGACACAAATGTAATAGCAGGAAACTGACGAGAAGGGCGGCTGTGTTTAAGTTGGTACAGTCGTCGCCTCTCAACCGGAAGGTCGAGGGTTTGATCCCCAGCTGAGCAACATGTCCGATGTGTCCTTGGGCAAGACACTTAACCCTGCATTGCTCCCTTTGCTTTGGTGGTGGTGTATGAATGGATTAGTGTTGTACTTACTCTCTGATGTACGTCGCTTTGGATAAAAGCGTCTACTAAGTGAATTGTAAATTGTAAAGTGTAAATATAGGCCCAGTTCCGTAGGACACAAACAGGAATTCATTGTGCACTCTGTTAGTGGCAGATTAATACTCATCAATTGCTCTAATGAGAGTATAGCAGCAAGTGTATGTTTGTGTAAATGCTTCAAACTAACCTGACCATGATCAGAGTAATAACATGTACTCCATTGTAACATTCTCTGGGGTTAATTCAAGTGTTTAAGTTACATGGGACATAAAAATTACTTTCTTAGACTTTAGCTAAATGAGAAAATGTGTTGATATGATTTATTTATTGTCATTCTTTATTGTAGTGTTTGTTTGTTTTTATCCACTTCAGCTTTAAACAGCTTCTAGGTACATCATGAAAACATAGCCATCTATTATGCAGCTTCAATTGAGCATTTTAACTGTTTTTCTTTCTGCAAGTTTCACATTGCTTGATTGCATCTTGGAACCAAGGATCTTAGGGCAAGCCCCAGGGAGCGGTAAGTAGACTGCCTCACCACCCAGAGATGTACTGGGATTAAAGGGGAGAAACATCTGTGGAGGGTGGCTCCCAGCTACTCTGCAGCTGAGGTTGCGACAGAAATGCCTCGAAGATGACGAATACCGTTGCTCCCATCCAACTTGCTGTGTAACCTGTCAGTATTTTCTATGGTTAATATATAAATGAACTGGAACAACACGTTTGATTGGTCGGATCCTCTTATACTGCCATCACATTGAGTCATACTCACCACTGAAGCTTAACTCCTTCTTTGTACAAAACTAAGTTACATAACAACTGTCTGCTCAGTCAGTGGTAAATGATCAATGGATTTGAGCTTGTATAATGCTTTTCTAGTCTTCTGACTACTCAAAGTGCGTTTACACTGCAGGTCAAACCTACCCATTCACATCCATTCACACAGCTATAGCAGAGGTTTCTATGTAAAGTGACCACCAGAAGTAACTCATCCATTCATACACATTCATACACCACAGACGAAGCAGCAGGAGCAATTGGGGGTTAAGTGTCTTGCTCAAGGACACATCGGACATGTGGCTGCAGGAACTGGAACCCCTGACCTTCCGCTTAGGAGACGACCGACTCCACCACTCAAAGAAGTTCTTTCTGCATATCGAAAGTTAAACCAACAATCATACTATAGGTCCAGTTTCAGGAACCTGTATATTGTCCAAGGACACTTTGACTTGTGGCTCGTCTTTTGACAAAATCAATCTTCAAGTTCAATCTTGAGTGTTGCTCGATATATCACTTTTGGTATCAAACATTTTCTGCCTTGAAAAAACACATGTTAAAGACTGAAAGGGAATGGTGCAAAAGATGACTGAAACAAATGATGCACTGTAAAAAAAAATGTTTTCAAAAATTCTTGACAGACATTTATTTTTATGGTAGAATTTAAGGATTGAACAATATAAAAAAGTTCAAGCTCCCTAAACATCCTCCCCACATCATTTTGTTATAACACCGTGGTACTGCTGGAGTTGCATCAATCTGTTTGTCAAATGCAAGGTCCACTTTATCATTAACACAATATAACTATACTTGTTTGCTTCTTTCAGTATCTAACTCCTAGCCCAAGGGGATACATATAGAGATACTTTTCTTTACGACAGAAACAATAGATACATTGTAATGACTTTTACTGCTTTATGTGCAGCTATTTTATATTTAAAAGACATAGATAGAACCTTTAATTGGCACCTCTTTTCAGCACTTTTTCTACTTTTTTGTTTCAGCGCTTTAAAGTGAGTCAGGCTTTTGTAGGGAGATAGTATAAGGTCTTTTTCATAAGCTGATTGTCTCAAAAGACATGAAGGCTGAATCACAGGGCTTAAAACTCTATCTTTCCCATCAGCCAAGTCATTTGTGAGGCTACTTGGGCGGGACAACCTTGGACTAATTCAGAGCTCAAGTTTCACATTAGACTCTGAATTTTAAGTAGCAATTAGCCGGGTCAAGATCACCATCATTGAATCTGTTATGAAACAATTACATAACATCCTCATCTAAACCATTTCCCTCCCACACACACTCCCTCATGCTTTGTGTCCTTGTATCTCTATTTCCTGTTTGGTTTCTGTGAGTCTTTATCTTTCCACAGCATGTCTGCGTCTCCCCCCAGCTTCTTGCTGTTGACCTTCAGTTAAACATTCAGGGGGATGCTACCGCTGGACTCAGCTGGGGCTATTTCTGGTTTTACTGACAGATAAAAAAGAAACACAAGCTTCAGGGCACTATACATGCTTCATAGCTACGCTGTCTGACTACTACACTTATTCCATTTCCCTTCTGAAAGCCTGGCAAACCTTTGGAGGGTTAGTCTTTCAAACCACTATTTCTGTTACACCCTGCATACCTGAAGAGTGAGTGTGACCTTTTGGGTGGTATGAGAGACAATCCTTTTCATTTCCGTGGTAGACAGGTGGCTTTTATAGAGTGAGAGCCAATGTTCCATCCTATGAATGTAAGTTTAAGCAGACCCTCATCTGACTGTGCTGCAACCCTCTTGACACCTATACTGTACTGTAGGCCTATTCAAGTTTATGAAGGTAAGGTATTCAGTAAAAGCCTTTACACATTGTAGAACTTTTTCAGTTATTTCAAAGTACTTTGATGTATTTTTTTTCTGCTTCAGTAACGAAAAAATCATTGGATATCAAAGTGCAGGAGCTGTTAACTTGCCAAATTTTAAATGTGTAAATCTAAAGCTGTTTTTTTTCTGCATGTTTAACTGACTGTTCACTTATCTCCAGCTCCAGAGTAAGGGTTATATCTTTCAAGTTTTCCAATCGTGCATGGTAACTGTGCAGTCTAGCATATGGACCATGCATTTCAATGATAACGATTGCATATGTCAAAAATGTCCTTTTTCCCCAGTCTCATTCAGTCCCATACAAATTCAAGTTTTTCCATGTTGTCCTGGTGAATTCACATCATTGGTCTAGTTTAACCTCAAACTCAAGTGACCTTTGGATCTCACTTTTTCCTTTCTTCAGTTTATTGGCTTTCCGGCACAACACCCACATGATGGCTACAAAGATAATGTCATAGTAATGTAGCAGCCTTATCAGCGGATGAGATGTTTATGAGCCAATAAAATAAGAGTATTTAAAGATAAATATTTTTTTATATGTCAAACTTCATGTTTGGTCAGAGTTATGGGGACATGACTAAGTTACACATAGAGGTGTGGAAGTTGGTCTTCATTTGACTAAACCACTAAATTAACTTAATTAGCTGATGCTGTAGGAAGAGAATACAGACGCAGTAGGAGTCCAACAAATAAGGAAGAGAATAAGTTTGTAACTTCAAACAGTTGAGAAAACCAGAAAGAAACTAGTTTTGATAAACCATCTCCAAATGTAGACCTGTGTCATGTAGACATTGGTTGGCAAGAGGTTGCAATGGGCTCAATGTTAAATCAAATGATCATTTTATATGCACATTTTCATGCATTTAAAATATATTTTTCTCGTTCTGTCAATACAACACTGATATATTCACATCGATATTCAGACTTTGTGTCATTCATTTCAACCATATTAAACATAGCTACTGTATGTGTAATGCTTGTTTTTATTAGCTCATTCATTCATTTATTTATTTCAACTGCATTGGAACTAAATGAGAAATAACACACGACCACGATTCTCTTGAAGGAGAGTAAATGCCATGCATTTATTTCAGCACTGTGACATATCCCTCGGACCATCACCAACCATGTCAATAACATACTTTATTCATATCATGGTGGAGCCTTCAATACACAGCATCGACACTTAATGAAGTTCTAGTTGTTACAGTACGTTTCCAGTGATTCTATGAGCAGGTTTATGTGCATTTAACTTGTATAAATTGAACATTATAGACTTCCAGCCACAATTCTTAAACAGTGCTTCAGTATATTAACACAAAGGCATGTGTTTGCACCACATCTTCCACTTCAGTATATCATTAAAGTGATTATGTCAAACAGTAGTTCGTCTACAGCTCATTCCCTCAGTGCAAATAATGACAGCAGAACCAGAGGGCGGATGTTTCCACCTTGTCTATGTGCAGCTCTGAGTACAACAGGGACAAAATGTACTATATGGCAGTATATATACACATCGATTAATGGGTTAGCTTTCATTAACATTCACTTCACATCCTTTCTCACAGTTAGTACTTCAGAGGAACATAGATTCTTGAATGAGAATGCGGGGGGGGAAAGGGATATATCAGAGGATACAGGAATAAATACTGCTTTTAATGCATGATAATAATTTATACTAGTATGAATTGTAGTTCTTATAATATGCACGCTGATAGCTTTCATTCCTGTTTGGTATATGTTCTGATAATGGCAGCTGCAGGGTTCATCTCCTCCCGAAAAAGCCTATCCAGTTTTTTTTCAAACAGTACAAATAATGACTTTACACATGCCTCTGTGTAGTGTGAATAACAACTTTGAATGCGAATAACACGATCCCATTACAGCAGCATGTAACTATAATTAGGACAAGATGAGGCCAAAAGGAATAAACACTAGAAATAATAAAGTGTCACGTTAAGGTACCCACATAGAGAGGTGTGTTATGCAGTCAGAGGGCCACAGAGTTTAACGTTAAATGCGAGTGTGAGTTTGTCTGATAGTGTGCATGATTCTTTTGCTCTCAAAACTTTCAGCACTGACTGACTATTCATGAGTAGGTGGTTTTGTCTTCCTCGCTTCCTATCTCTCTCATATTTGTTGGAAGCCGTCAGATTTTTGAGTTTGGTCCTGTCACTTGCGACGTGTGTGTGTGTATGTGTGTGTGTGTGTGTGTGTGTGTGTGTGTGTGTGTGTGTGTGTGTGTGTGTGTGTGTGTGTGTTGTCAGTGTTGTGGGTTTTAAGGTATCGCAGAGGAGGAGAGATTCTGTCGATGGCTTGATCTGCTGTCTCTCAGTGCTTCATCTTGTTCCTTTCGGTTGCCATCCCTACGTCACCGTGCAGTCACTCTTCTGTAGGCTCTATAGGGCTCACCCTCTATCTCTCTCCTGCTCTCTGCTGGGTGTAGTCGAGGCTCCTGGACTATAGAGGCAGACGGATGTGCATGGCAGAACTATTGGGCCTCGCAGCCACGATATAGATGGCGCTCTCCCTTAAAAAGTCTGCCCAGGTCACTGGCCTGTCGAATAGAGAGAGGAAGTGAAAAACACTGCTTGCAATTGACTAGAAAAAGGGGTAGGGACAAGGTTGTAAACTGAGGACAATGTAGGGTAATGTATAATAAAACACCTAAAATAAAATAAAAAGGAAAAGGCTTGTTTAACAATAGTTTGTAGTCTTTCTATATTTTTCTTTTTGTCTACAATTAATACCAAAACAAATTCTGAGTTAAGTGTCCCCAAAGCCTCGACAGCCGAAGGCTTTTATAATGTTATTCCTCTGTGGCTTACAGCTCTATTGTATTGCATACGCTTTTAAAAATTCATCAGTGAGCCACAGTCTGCACTTTGTGACATATTCCTAAATAACAATAAACCCTGTAGCTGAATAATACCATTTTTGAGTCAATTGTATACACCATACTTTTCTCCCTCCCAGAAATGTGCATTCATTCAAGGCTAAAAAATGTCCCCAACAACAAATTGTACTGATTACTAATGCTGCATTATATTCCCTAAAGTCTACACTAAACAGCTATATTTTAAAATTGGGTTAAAAAAAATTGTAATAAATGTTTGATTTATGGCTTTGCAGTACAATACAGTCATGAAGCAGTACTTGACTTGCTGATATCATCATATCAAGTATTTGGCTTCACTTTTGCTTTATTTGCCTCACTCAGCCTTGAAAAAAATAATTTATAAAAATTAGTGTTTGTCAGGCCTCTTTCAGCGCATGCTAATGCTAATTAGTATTCAACTTACAGTAGTAAGACTCTCTTGTGTAGCTCTCTGTAATTTTTGGTTCCCATGTCAGTGGCTGACTGTAGTGCTGGGGCATTAGCTTCAATTATTGCAAATTCTTGTAATGGGGCATGAAGAAAAGTCTCAGAAGTAATGATATGCCAAAAAGGATTTGTCTCCACTATCTGGCTACAGATAGACAGTCAGTTCCAGGTCATATGCTAGGGCAAAGGAGCTGCCAGTGCTGCAGTCTTATTGCAATGCTTCACTTGAAATGTGTTCCATAGTTGCTGCCAGTGAAATATTTACTGCCCTTGGACAATGGGGACCTCTGTCAGGTCACAGGAGCCATATTGTAGGCTGGTCCAGGGGAAATGTCTGGCTTATTCAAACAGGGTGAACAAGATTATGTAAACTGTAAGACTGATAGGAAGCTGCAGGCAAAGAGAGTCTTCACCACTTAGTCATTACTGCAAGGCTGTTTTATACTAAGCTACTGTTCAATAACATTTTGCCCCTCCTCAGATGAACTCAAGGAAAATAAAAAGAGGACAAACCTGCTTTCATCAGTCTTGCTTCGTTCACTTCCAGAGCTGGCCGGACTGCTCTCACATATGGGGCCAACATGACTTATACTGTAACAAGGGACAAAGGATTAAAAACACACAGAAAAGTACAAGTTAGATATTTGGCTACAACAACAATCAATGGAGGGACATTGCATTCGATGGGCCAAATAAACTATGTTATTTTGTTTTTTGTTATAAGGAAAATGTCCTGCTAATGCCTTGCTATTGCTACTCTATAATGCTTTCTTATCAAAATTATATTTGTGTTTCATGTTTTATTTAAGTTTGTATTTATCCAAATGTATAACTTATTTTAAGAGTTTGATTATTTTAACCATTTGATCCCAACCTGGGGTCTGAGCCCCTCTAGTGGGGGTGCCAAATATCTTGGGGTGGCTTTGTCTGCTCCCAGGTCATTGAAATTAGATCTGCACATTTTAACTAAAATCATGAAAATGCACTGACTGGATTGTTCATACAAAGTTGTTTTGGTAAGAATACGCTTATCTCGTTGGGATTTTCAAAATAAGTGTTTAGCTTGTACCAGAAAAGAGACTATTATCAATGAAAATATCAGAACAGATGCAAAATTGCCATGTAGTACTATTTCCCTCTCCTTTGTCTCAGCTTTTCATAGACTCAAGTTGTGGTGGGCTCCAATGAAAAACAGGTTAGACCCATTGTTTTAAACCATGGGTTTAAATTAATTTCTTCATTATTTAAGGCGACTAGCTACTCTGAAGAGTGTTCTACCATCATTTCCATACAGTTGATATTGCACAGATATCAACTGATAGATACAATGTGTTTTTACTGTCATATCCTGTTTCCTTCACAGTCCTACAGACTGTCATCTGTCTGAGAGGGCGACTGCCAACAGTCATTAACCCAAACATCTCCCGAGCATCATCTTTCAACGTCACTTTAATTATTTTCAGTTCCCAGCTGCCAGTGCAGTAATGGAGGCAGCAGATGAGTGCAAAATACGCTACCTGATTTGAACCTTCTGACTGATGCCACATTTAAAGCTCCATTTCACTCTCACACTGTGGTTGGTGAATGTCTATAATTCAGCGATCAAAGAGAGGGGAGTATCCCCCCCCCACACTCATTTCATATTTGCTTTTTGATGAGCTTGAGTGAGGCTGTATTTAAGCGTTATGTGTGGACCTTATGAGCGCACTCACAACCTTCTGCCCTACTGCATCCTCTTGAAGTGATAAATGGGCTTTTCAGATGGAGCTTCCCTAAAGAGAACAAAAGGCTTTCGTTTAATCCCTATAATGAGAGGCCCGCCGGAATCTTATTCATGCCTCAGAAAAATCAAGACCTGATAATGTGTAGGGCTCCCATTCACCTCATAAAGCTCCGTTCAATGAAGCGTGCATCTTTCATTGCTGCATGATCAGAATCAGATCCAGTTTGGGGTTAAGAGGGCTCTTTACTTTTCAAAAGGAAGTTGCTACGTATATGCCGAATGAAATGAAAAATTGAGGGGTTGTCTGAGAATACTTGAGGATTGCAGCATGCCTGATGATGTTGATTTGGGGGGAAAAGGGAGAGACGCCATGCAGTGCTGAGTCACACTCACCCACAATTAATAGGAGAGCAGAGTCCCATGAGTCTGTGAGGAATGCCGTGTGTTGGATAGGTGAGAGGAATGATATGGTAGAGCAGGTGAGATTTCACAGCAGAGGAGGTTATACGCAGTAATGAAACACGTGCACACATATAACACACAAACAGTGAACACAGAACAGTAGTGAAAAGTACATTCCATCAAGTGCCGACCCACATTTTTGAAGCACAAAGTTCACTCTGTATTTATAGGTTTCAGCATGAGAGGATCTGGACACTTGTTCAGCCAATAACGCACAAATACACAGAGATCACATATACAACCTCAGAGTCAATCAGAGCTTATTTCCCTTTTCATTATCACTCTGATGAGGTCTGTCCGTGAGTGTAAAACGGTGAGCAGGTTTTATTTATTTATTAGCATCTCACTTACTGTGCAATGTTGAGTGTTAATAATTCTGGCATAAATAATGTTTACAGTCAAGGCATGAGGATGGAAAACATTAAAACAACAGCTGTTCGGTGAAATCCAGCACAAAAAAATAATCAAGGAAAATAGCTTTCTGATGGTTGCTATAGGTTTTGGATTTCATTACGGTTTTATCAGAGAGAGGTTGATTCATCTCTACGGCCATTTTCCAGGCTCTTCTTTGTGGTGAAGTTTCACCAGATTGCGTTATAAAGTGTCTCCTTTGATCCAGTATCAACAAAAAGGCCTTGCAGTGGTCGTGTTTGATGCAGGGTTGTTCTATTAGATTGCCCTGCACTGTACATAATGTTGAAGCTATTGTATCTATACCCTGCAGCAATTTCAGGTGTTGAACATTGATTGATCTGAAAACACAAACAGCTCTGTGCTGAGTCTACCTGAGGAGCACTCCAACAACAAAACAATAATGAAAAAACAACAGTTCAATGGATTTTCAAGCAAAGCAATCAACACCATCAATCTCATAGCTGATAATATAACACTTGCAAGACTTCTGTCTCACTTAGCACAAGCTGACAATAACTAAGTACCTGCAACATGAGTAGAAGTACAGAAGACATTAATGAAAACGGAAAATGCTCGAGCATCTGTAATATGAGAGGAGGAACATGCAACATTTTATTTTTATTTCTCAGTTCATTTAAATAACTCACTAACTTATATTGGACTGGATAAAGGGAAGATCACTGTATTGCTCCATTCAAATGGTTTTTGTGTTGCACTCTTTGTTTTATTGCGTTCTGCCAGCTAAACCCACTGCCCTCCATTCTTCAGTGATCTTCCACATTTGAAAACATAGTAATCTTATTTACTTATGGAGACACCGCAAAACAGAGTGTGTAGATACCGTGTCATGATACGGGATAGAACCAATCACAAAAGAGAAGGCAGGACATAATGTTGGGATGAATTTTGATTGGATCGTGAGCTTCGACAAAGCTTTTTGATTAGTCGAAAAATGTGTAAATGTCTCTGAGTGCAGTCATCAGACATTTGAAAAGTTTTCCAGGCAGAGAAATTTTGATGTAAAATTACTAAAATAAAACTTTATTGAAATATATTTGGCAGATAATCGCAGATAAAGGAACATTTTTCATTTCAAGGGCACTTTAAGTAACTCAAGAGAATGGCAACATGTTTAGACGTGTGCAGCATTAACATTTTTTTTTCTGAACAACCCCCTGAGTGTCATCATAGTGACAGAAACTCAACGTCCAAATCAATGTGGAGATAAAAAAAGAGCTTTGAACGTATTTGGATTGTTCTACACGACCTTGGCAACATTTTAGTTAAAATAGATACCTTAAGGGTCATAGCTGTAGTTTCAATTTGGCATAATTTGCAAGAGGACATGTTCCATGCTGAATGCTAACACCAACTCAAAAAATCTTTAGGAAAACAGGCTGGTTCAACCCTGAACTTTCTGTGGGTTCATGTCTGATTCATGTTCATTGTAAAATCTGCGTTTACCTGGAGTATTTATTTGGGGGTCTTTACTTGTAAATGCAAATATACGTTAACAACAGTAGATGCCCCACATATCTGCAAAGCGAGTGTGCCGCTCATGACTGAGGCCAGCTGTCACTCACAGCTGCAGTGGTGGGGGGGAGCAAAGTGGCTCAGAAGAAGGCAAAGTTAACTGAATGGAGGCAAAGATTTGAGGCCAAATGCAGAAAAATAGTCTTTAAAAAAGAATGGTTATCTTGTAATCAAGGGGACTTATATCCACAACAATACAGTGTGTGGTGTGTTAGTAAATCAGGCTCTAGGTATGTAATTGATAATCACCAAACGTTGGAGTAGAACAAATAGGCCATAACTTCGTTCCTCAATCTCCAAATCCTTAATATGCTTTGCTATTTTGTTTTGTTTTACAAACAAAACCTCAGCAGTTTGAGCCCTGCAATCTTGTGGAATTATGACTTGACTTTTCATACTGTAGCTCATTCATGTGGACGCGAAATTGACTTTACTGGGGTGACACAGCAAAAGCTACTAAGTGCATGCCTTACTGACTCACAGTTCACATTTTCTAAATGACAGAGCACATTGGGAAAGTACAATTAGTTGATTGGCTCCAGTTGTGATTTAAAACCTTTCTCCTCGAAGAGAGTCTGCCGGTGTAGATTTACAGTATAAATGGGTTGCAGATTCATCAACGTGCCAATCATAGCAAAGTGGTAAACAATCATCAGACCTGCAATAACTCTTCTCTTTTTTATGGAGTTGTTTTAGTATCTCACTAAAGAGCAAGTCCATTATTTACTTTCCTTAAGTTCTTCATTTAGTCTCTCATACTGTACATGGGAGGGAAATAGTTGGCTTTTTATGTGATCAATTCTTCATCATGTTTCCCAGCTAGTTGCTAACTTTGCTGTTCTGCTGTTTGGAGCATAGCAGGAAGTGTACAGTGACTTTTTAGCACTTTATGCTTGAAAAAGCTGTCTGCTATTCAATGACAGCTATGAGAGATAATTACAACAGTGAAGTTATTTAACAAATAGATAATAAAGGAGGTGAACAATTCTGGTAATATTTCTTGATATTTATCTCACCAGAAGCAGCAAATGTACCGAATTTGATTGTTGTTGTTGTTGTTGTTGTTGTTGTTTTTTAACATGCCAACAAATAGGTCCATAACTTGTGTTATTCATCTACTCACTATGGTGTTAAAGCAATTTTTTTGAATTAAAGAAATTCTGAAATAAAGAAGAGTCTGTAGATATGAAGAATGTAGATATATGCAGCTCTTATAAAGTCTTACTATATTGATTGGATGCTTCTATGTGGCCTAGTGTTGGTAAGAATCATTCCAAGTCCTATGGGACAGTTATCATGTTTCAAAGTTCAGTTTGAAATCATAGTTCAGCATCCCTATAAATTTAAAAGTGGCCCTGTAACTCAATCACTGAGTGGAGCTTTAACTAAATCAGGCAGCAGAGAAGATCTTAACAGAATGACTCAGATCTGACTTCATTACTTAATTGGCTCTTGACGATTTGCAGCCACCAATAAATCTTTCTATGACTGCACAAGTTCTCTTTACACTAACACTGATGCTGAAAACACGGAATACTTTCTGAATGTAATACCATTTGATATACGTACAGTGCAAGTAAAGCATAGTGTCATCTGCAGAGCAATGAAAGTGGACACTTTTGTTGTATAATTCTTAACCAGAGGAAGCATATGTAATGGGGAAAGAACACAGCTTGTTTTTTGCTGCCAGACGCCCTTCCCACTATCTCTATTCCCCATGCAGAAAACCATTTTCTTCCTCTGCCAGCTGCAGATCCATACTGATGAGATCCTGACTCCTCAAAATCCTGCCAGACTTGTACATATACTGTATATCTGCCTTTAATCTCAGTCTAGATATAGAATACCTTTGTGTAGTGAAAGTATTTAAACTAATGTTCCAAGTTTGAATTGTATTATGCATTGCTTGGTGTCTGATGGCTCTCATTTGGTGTGCTTACCTCACATTACAAGACTGTGATTCTTTGTTGAGCTTGTGGAACCAGGACTGCTGGGCCTGGCGGCTTTCTGCCCTTGTGATCACTCCGTCTTTATCCAGGACCAGGCCCTTGAACACTGACCGTGCGGTGTCTCTCTCCTTGGCAGTCAACAGACGCACAAGGGAGTTCTGGAGAAAATGACATCAAAACAGTGTTTTTAGATAAAGCTATGAGCTATGAGTTTCCGTCCTCTTAATATTTTGATAGATGTTATTTTAGGGGCCTGGAAAATATATTTATAGGGAGCATGTCTTTGGCCTAAATAATTCTCAATTATTTAATCACAGGCCATAAATTCTAGTTTTAGGGGCGGCACTAGCTCAGTCGGTTGACACTGTTGTTGGGAAAACAGAGAGTTGCTGGTTTAAGTCCCAGTACAGACCAAAGTATGAATTTGGGTTGGTTGCTTGAGAGGTGTCAGTTCTTTTCTCTGGACTGTACTTAAACCAGTTACCCTTGAGCAGAACACTAAACCCTCCAACTGCTGGGGCGTCTCTTCCATGTGCAGCCCCTTACTCTGGAGTATCTCCATTAGTGCATGTCCATAGGATTCTGGTTGTGCTTTTTTAAATATTCCTGGTCTATGTAACCTATGTGTAGCATGTTCACTAGTAATGAAAGAATAAAAGAAAGAAGTATGTCTTCATTTTATTATGATTTCAGACTGTCTAAAATCAGCACATTTTGATTAGAAAGATCTGTGGAAATAAACCAACAAATTATATAAAATATTAAATAACAGATGTCATTTTTAGCTATAGGCCATGGTATGTTATCCTTCGAGATGAACACAATCATTAGAATGGATGAGTCTTTGCGTTTGGGGGTTCTGTCCTCTCTAATGCCCAAAACGTCTTCCTTGTTCTTGCTATATTGCTGTCCAACATTGATCATTGTTAAGTCTCGGGCATCTCCTTTTAGGAGTAAGTTTGACAATTCTCTAGGCTCCATTGGATGCTGAAGCAAAATCAGCGAGTGTGTACTGTAAGCTAGTTGTGTTCTGTATAAATGCCACTTGTTTTCTTCATTCTTATACTTTACCTCTGTGCGTAACTTCCTCAATACTGCAAGGGATTCAAAGTAGAGGAAGTCGGACCACTCAATGTGACCCTTCTTCTCGGGGTCCAGTGCTGTAAACTGGGACAAGACCTCCTCTTCCTGCTCATCAGTCAGGTCCTTATCGAATAGCTGTTTGGATGCAAAGTGGCGGTACTGCAGCAGCTCATCTGACACCAGGCATGACTCTACAGCAGCAAGGAACAATTCATCCCGTCAGACTTAATTAGTTTTGGAGTAGTTTTCCAGTTATAATTAACTTACGATGACTCATTCTCTACAAAGGCAAGACCACCTCCCACGGATTGTACTCAATCCAAGCAGCAGAACAATACCACACATTTGGATGAAATAACATAATAACTCCCATTGGGCAATGTGATAAAAAATACAAGGGAGCAAACATATGTAGACAGTATACTCCTCTGTGAGCTGAATACTTTTCTAACAAATGTTGTGTGTTTCCTCTGCCAACTGTACTAGACGTTCATAAGCCTGATAGACCGGGCTAGTTATCTACTGCATAGAAAGTAGTTGATGGCAAATGCTTAATGCTTAACTAACAAAAAAAGATTCAGAATATGAGAACATTGGTCCCCTAACAAATTAATCAGACCATGGTGGAAACAGATGTACAGCAAAGTGCAGAAGAGTACAAAAAGGAAAAGCAGAAATGGGACACAAACTGTTTCTTTCAAAAAAGACATACAGACTGGGTCAGAAAAAGGGAGGGGAGGGGGGTGTAGTCAGCATTTTCCAAGTATTGTGTCACCAGATGTTTATGCATGAGGGAATTTTAATTTTAGGTTAAGTGAAGAAGAAACTAAATGAGGCTAAGTATGGCTTATGGATATACAAAAAAAAAGACAAACAGTCCACGGCCTTGGAGGTCTGTAAAGCTGTACAGTCAGTGGTTTCAGGAGTGCAGTTTGAGCTAAATGCTAACAGTATGCTAAGAGTCTTTCAGGGACGATGGTAACATTGCAGATGGAATGCTTTCCATGTAAATTTGTTTTAGCATGTTTACATCAGGTTAACATTGACAAAATGATACTTAATAAAAAAGAGCAGCTAAGGCTAAGTGGAATTACATTATTCCACTCTGTCTGGGTCATCGAGCAAAGTGTTGATGGTTATGGTTCTACAAGTGATACCAAACCATAGATATCACAATTTGGATATTTTAGTCTTGACCAATGTGGTGAAAGTATCCACCAACAAACATTGTGAAAGCTAAAAGTATGTTTACAAATGTCCCTTACTGCCCAATGCTAAATGATTTCAGTACAGTCTAACCACCTTTTGGTACATTTTAACAAAATGTGTTTTCTAACCTTGAGTCAGTGACTCACCTGGAATAATCTTGCACTGATTGAAGGTCTCCATAAGGCTGTACATCTCCTCCTCTGTTAGAAGTAGATTCACATTATCCTGTAAAAAAAAGGGTGAAATGGGGACAGAAAATTAAACTTGATAAAAAATTCAACCTCACACAATTTCTATTATAGTCAAGTGAAGTATTACTTGATGTTTATTAAGTGAGAGTGCGCTAATTGTTTGGATTATGTCCCAAATTAGGTTTTCGATTACAAATCCATTTTGTGGACGACTCTGTTTCCAAGGTGATTCACATAAAATGCAGTTATATCCCACTCTCTGTTCATAGGGGTGTTTTCCAATTCATTTCAATTTAAACTTTTAATTACAGCGTACCATGAGGCTTGGTATTTTATCACAGTCCATATAATGTGACAGAAACTAATTTAAAAAAAAAACTGCTTACATAAAATTAAAAACACAACTCATTTGAATATGTACTGTATATAAATATGTTATGTGTTTGAGGAATACCAAGAGGGTCATTAGGATCAGAATTCATATTATGAAAGACATAAAAATATGTAATAAGAAATGTCGATTCACATCCTGCGAATGAAAATCTCAGGAGACACTGATGTTTTATATTTATATATTGTTTGTTTGTTTGTTTATTATTCATTAGATAAGTGGTGTGATTTTATCCTAATGCTGATGGAGGTGAATTCCAATTTGTCCTTTATCATTGCTTTAAAGGACCAATTTAAACATTATCTATCATAAAATGATAGCAGGCAGTATGTTATCCTTCTAAATTGGGGTTCTGGTCCCAAGTGTTTTGGGTTTTTTTAACCAGAGAAGGTAGGCGGTTTTAAGGCACCTCTGCTCTGCCGTTTTGGACAGCTTTTGGTTTGCCAGGCAAACGAGACGGAAGTAGGTAGGCAAACTGGTTCAGATGTAACTAAATCTCCCTGACCTAAAAAGCCTCAACATTTTGCTAATAAGCTCCACAACCAGAAACGCTGTAAAACCAGGATTGATATTGGAGAGCGTTTACAAAGCAGAAAGGTTTCAAGTTAGATGCAGAGCTAGCTTTACACTGAATCTTCTATGTCTGAGATATAGCAACCTGCATGCACATCGCCTATTGGGAGGAGACATACAGAAAACACATATTTTCCTGGGAGCTCCTGAGCTCTCTTGTAGGTTCCTGGGGATTGTTGGTGGTGGGGGCGGCCTGCTACTATGCCCCCCCACCCCCCGAATCCAATGATTGCTGGAGTTTCTATTAAACTTATTCTTGGAGCCCTCTTGCCCCTAACTGAACTCCACGGCTTTTTCTCTGCAGAAAAGTTTGATTCATCCGTTAACAAACATGGGCACATGCTCTCATTAAATGAGCCACTGGGGCTGAACATGTGTGCTAACAAGCTGCATGATGTCCTTCAGTGATTCTCCAACCTGTCATCAAGATCAGAGTAACTGCCAACGGTTTACTACCCCACTGTCTGCAGCATTTACAGATGAAAAGTGCGTACTGTATGGTTGAAGTAATTATTCAGTCCTTCCAGCTAATATCTGCAAGTGCTTGCCTAACTTGATATTCTGGATCATCCTAATGGAAACAGGAATAGGATGGTATGATTTCCACTTCCTTCCTTTATTAATATATTAATTTGTGCACTGAATTATTCAGTATTAACCTACACATATTAACTCCAAGTGTGGAGTGGAAATGGAAATAAAAAATCGAATGAATTAAACAGACTTGTGTCCTGTCTCCAACCCCCCAAAATAGTAGAAATGTAGGGATCCAGTTTGGGACACTGTTTGTGTCATTGTGACAATTTTGAAATGTATAATTTTAACAGTGGAACTATTATTATAAAATGCCTAAGCATAGTGAAAGCTATCGCCGGAAAGCAGCCAACTCCACATCAAAGAAACCTGCATGCTTTCTTCCACATAGCTACAGTACACTGGCCCTCTAGTATCTGCTCCCTGCAGTTGTATAATCACAACGGTTGATGAAAAAGACATGCATGGATACAATTCAAGAAAGGAAAGGCAGTTCAAAAAGAAACAGTACATGAAATAGTGCTGTTCCACCTCTGATGTCTTCTATCTTTATTGTATATTTAACATTTAAATGTTTCTTGCTGACGTTATTGTCTGTAATGTATATTTATGATAATAGCCTTGAAATAGTAGGCGATGTGTTTCCTCTCAGCCATGCACAATATGCTACACCATTATCTCCAACGCAGCACATCTCTTATAGCCTGTGTTGATGTCTTAAGGTCCTATTTATCGACTAGTTGAATCACATTTCAAAACCATCTACTTCACCACTCCATACTATCTCTCCTATTGTGTAGTTGATAATATTATTAGATGCTTTTAAGTGTGCTGCATCTCAATTAAGTTCAATTTCCACAGGAATTCAGAAAGTATCCATCCATCCATACATGACAGTCAATCTGACATACAGTACATATTCCTGGTGAAGCACAAAAGAATGATCATACTGGAAAGTGCTCTCTTCACTATTCTATGCCAGACATACTTTCTGTGCATCTGACATCTGCAATATCATGTTCATAAAGCATAACCTTTTGTAAAAACTGCTTGCAAAGCAATGAAACAGTCCATCTGCCATGCAAGCTATAATTATAGTGTTGTGTCAAAAATGAACACCCTTCAAAGAGATTTAAGAGTTTATACAACACCTAAAAAGAGCATCTGAAAAAAAAGTTCTTAGCGACTTCAAATTCAAATTGTCCCCTTGGGGAGTAAGTTTAATAATACCACATTCTAATCTTGATTTGGCTGCGTGCAAAAATAGATACTTCAGACTAGTCCCCTTTCAGAAAGATGACATCGTTGATCATGTTCAAACAGATGAGCCAAATTTAGACTGGAAAGTATTGTTTTCAAAGCTGCTTCAAGTCAAATGCTAATGTGAACGGTAGAAGATGTGATGAGTATGACTTAAAAGGTAACATAAACCAAAGAATAGAATAGAATAGAATAGAATAGGATAGAATATTTGTTCATTGTACCAGGTATAGCCGAATTGAGCGTGCAAAACGCCATAAAAAATAAATGTAAATAAACAACAGCACATATGGATAAAAAGTCTACAGCAGCAGTAAATGTAGATTAGGGGTTCTTCATGTGCACATTTTCAAATCTTCAGCAACACAAAAGCAGCATCAATGTAGGTTTATGTTCATGTCCCCTGCAAATGTGACTATAAATAGTGCAACAGTATAGCCTAATATATAATAGATTATATAGTGCCATTTAAAATACAACACAAATGACAAACAGTTGCCACTACCAACAGTTCCTTTCATGTCTGTGATGTATTCATTACATTTGTCGTCATTTCTGCTCTTATAAGACTTATCACTCCCTTACTAGAAACCTGCCACTAAAAAGCAGATAGACTTAATGCAGGACAAGTACTGAACTTGCATTCACCATGGCAGACTAAAAATAGAACTTAAATCGATGAATTATTTGCTCCATGTCACTCTTTAAAGGGACCCTTCAACTTTGAACTTGGCATGACCCCCGGATAGTAGCCCATAGGATTGCTACCAGATAGCATCGAGCATAGATATGAACTGCTATAAAGAAGGGTCACAGTTCATGAACCTTTCCTGCGTCTGATTGGATGCTATTGAGCCATACAGTACATGCAGCCGTCTACTTTGAAGGCTGACTGTAAATCCACATTCAAGGGAACTCAGTCCGTCTGCCAGCAGCAGTCCCAAATGCATGTGTGAAATGAAATGTCAGATACACAGAAGGGGGGGATTTGTAACAGCTGACTGATGTGTGCTAACAAAGAAGCTGGTTTTCCCGCCCTCCCTAGAATTCACAATTCAAATAAAGATTTTCTCTCCTTCTCCCCCCCTCACTGAATTGTCCCCTTCCACCCTCATTCCTCTCACACACCAAAGGAGCCAGCAGCCAGAGACAGAGGACCCTTCAGTGTCCTTCCTCAGATTGTGTGAAAACGCCCCCCCCCCCCCTCCTCTAAGCACAAATTTGGCAAGTGATTTTGCTTCTCAGGGCTGGCGAAAGACAGAGAAGCACCTACTCTGCTCTGAAGGGTCCTTTAGCAAAAGCCCTCTTCAGCTGTTTATGCCTGAATTAAAGCAGATCTCTTCATGCGTCAATGAGGTGGCGATCAGCAGAGAGGCATCAGTCTTGGCACGGCGCCTTGAATATCTGAGGCGCTAGGTGTTTGTTTTATTGTTTTTAAATCGGTAACACTGTTCTGTGGAAAAGTTCTAATTTATTTTAACACTTACAGTTTTGCAGAAAAACAGCTGCTGGACATGTTTCATGTGAAACCATTCAACAATTACAGTTGCCTGAAACAAATGACTGCATGTCCAAATCTCTGCTGTAATTGCTGAAATACTGTAGTACTTTCATTAGCAACTTCAATGTTGATGCTTGTAGCCTATAGGTTTATCAAAAATACTCACCATCCCAGAAAGTGCAAGGAAACAAGAGCCATTGTTATGCACCTGTGCATTCCCTGCTACGACGGCAAATGTCGGCAGTGACAAACAAATGGCTATAGGTTGTTGTATAGTTATTTCTCTGCATGTTGATGCATGGATGTTAACAAGTGGCAGCTTCATACACATCTCTGTATAATGTTTGATGTTTAAAAAAGGTAGAGGGAAAATGCTCTGTCTGACAGGTAGCTAGCTAGCAGGTAGCTCAGCAGTCGTCTAGTCAATGTGACTGACATCTTAACAGGTTGTCAAAGTGTTCTAGGCAGACTTTTCAGAACATCCTATCATGGGCTTCCAAGATGTGACAGCACAGTTGTCTGCAAAGCTAACAGCTCCAGCTGCTTCGGTGTGGAGCTGTCAACATTACGTGTTGTCAGTCAGATGTCAAAACCCTGTGATTGCTGTGATTAAACAGCACTTAGTCATTACTGCCATGACTGGCCATGTAGACTTTATCAAAAGGCGAAATAACTTAATTATTTTGAAGTCAAAACAAGATCACTTTTTGTGATTCAATGAAGACAAAAAAGGCAACACTTGTGTTTGATTAACACAATAACCCACTTGGTGTAATTTGTTTCAGCATATATCCGTGCGTTTACATTCATGTTGAAGGCAGCGAGCTGTGAAGACTTACACAATAGTAGCAGCTCCAGCCGGTAACAGTGTGGGCTGTATCTCTCATCTCTTGCAGGGCCTCGGCGCGCAGATAGCCCAGCTCTCTCAGACAGCCGTCGTGGAACACTCGAGTGCAGATCCTGCAGGGATACAGGTCATCTGCCGTCCACACCTCACACACATCACACATCTCATCGCTCGGTGGCTGGGGAGCAGGATGAAAAAACAGACGTGTCTGTCAGATTATGTGTAGATTATTTGATCTAATATCTTGGTTGGGTAGAACACATAGACAAACAAGCACTGCTGTGTATCCTGTCCATCAAAGCTCTGAATGACAGGCCAGAAGGGAGAAATTTGGCTTCAGTCGTAGGAGTGTGGTTTGATGGTGGGATTGTATAATGTATAAATTGTTGGTGTCATATTCACTGCTCACGGTCTTAGGTAGGTTAGATGATATCTGCCTGATATATCATATAATAAAGAATTATATTTTTGTCTGACGTGTTCATTGTCTGTATTTCTTAAACTTGTCTGTGGACTCCATTTATAGCCACAGTACACTCAGATGTCAAGCCAGGGAAGATGATTGTGGAATGCCATGGCTGGATAACCTCATGCTCACACTGAGTTTCTATCCTTGCTGGTGTTTTCTTATCCTTATTTCAGGAGCGAAGCACAGGCTTCAGGGGCTGTAGACACATCTCAGCCAACACGTCTAATTTCCCAAGTCACAGCTTAATCCTAGAGTTACGGCCCACCTCTTGTGACCTGATGGCAGCGTTTAAGCATTTAAGTTTCTGTCTTCATAGTCCCATTCCAAACGCAATCTAAGCCTTCAACGGGGACTTAGACGGGCAGACTTGTTCATTCATCAACTCCCTAACATGCTGGGAGTTATCATAAAATGAAGCCCTCCAGGCTTAAAGTTTCATTACGCCACACTGTCTAACCAGGATTCCTGTGTAGAACAGCATACTGATTGTAGCTACTCTTAAACTTAGCAGGGCATAGAGAGAAAGATGAGTTCTACTAGATCAGCTTATACTAAAGAAAACGGTGTGTTGAAACACTGAGGGATCAAGCCCTTAGGAGCATGATAGTACTCAGCTACTTTCCCTAAAACTCACCTGTTGAAGCATGATTTATATTATATTACAGATTTGCAAGGCCTTATTCTCAAAAGGACTCTGTGGCTTTTGTGCATGAGACATAAAGGCAAGGACTAGTTCACAGAGCACAAGCAAAGATTGAATAGAAACCCTGAATGGCTGCAAAGCATATCAACATCTCTGTGTGGCAGTACTATTCACATGTATGTATTTTAATGAGCTGTTGTGCAGTTAGTTGGGGCAAAAGATATACTGTATGGGGTCCCTTTCTGTGCAAATGAGCATCAGTATGAAAATCATCTCATTCACAAACCAAGACCAATTCTAAAAAATGGTGTCAGCTGCGCCGTTGTTTTTCACTAACGAAGTTTCCAGTGATCATGACAACAACTCCACCTGTGGATCACAAAATGTTTTATTTATCTGTCTGTAAATTGTACCTCTATTTCTAATTTTCTGTTAATGTAATAAAGGGTTAAATCAGTTTGGCACAAACCTGGCACATACTGTAAAATCTCCACTTTGGAGATGGTCTGCGTTGTAAACGCAGGACTTAGTGTTTGTGTTTTTTTGTTTTTCTTCTCTTAGGGCTCGTTACAGGCGGGGAGCCAACACTGAAACTCACATCTGTAAAGTCTGCACAATAAACTTCACAATAAACGGGGAAAAGTGTCCCCTCAGCACAGCTCTGCACGTCAGCAGAGGAGCTGGTGGAACTCAACTGTAAGACTCCAAAGAAGAGCTACCTGCTCAGAGAGGGATGACTCCACAGGCAATGTTTGCACTTAGATGTCTTTAAAGTGATATACTTTGTGTACTGGACCTTGAGACAGAGCTGATAGTGGGAGCAATTGATTGGCAATTTATTGACCTATCAGTGGACACATTCTATGTTCTATGGAATCCCCCCCCCCCCTGATTTGTGAGTAACGAATTATGTGTGTGAACTGAGGAAGAAATTTAGTCCCAAATATTTATTGATTTTGCATTTTTTTGTTTGCAATACTAAACGTAAATGAAATTCATGGGAAAATATATTAAACATGATTAATTAATGACAAAGATACTACTTCATCAAGATGAGCTGAATACACATACGGACACAATAAATAAAAAATACTACTAAACAAATGAATGCATTGCTCAAATTATTAGAGCAGAGTGAAGTAAGTCTATTGGTTTGTTTCATGTGGGGAATTCTTTTTTTCTTTTGAGATCCTATCTTTAGCATCAACAACTAGATACAACTTAGTGTCATCAGCATAACAGTAATCATGACAGCATTGACATTTGGGAAGAGGTCTACATGGAGACAATAAAACTGGAACCAAAATTAACCCTTTGAGTATGCAACACTCTAAAAAAAAAACAACCTTGCCTGTAAATACCATCTAAGATTTTGTTTTTCCATTGTTGGGATCAGGTTTAGTCTTCCCAAATCTGTAACTGGACTCTTTTAATTCTCTACCTCTTGATGAAGTGAAGCATTGACAGTTCAGCAAGTTGCCAGGCAATGTTTACTCTCTGATGGTGTCGGTGCCCCTTTGAACTCTACCCCCTGTTAGTCAGAGTCACCCTGGATTTGGTCACTCTCAGCTCTCTCAGCCCGCCCACAAAATGCACACTGTGAAGAGTCCTTGTGCACAACAACAACAACAACAACAACACACCTCACAGATAGTGTGTGGGAATAAAAAGCCTTACAATAAAACTCATACTTTTTCACCTTCAACAAGGGTGTTTAGATAAAGCTTAAGAGTCTCTTCTCCGCCTGTCTGAACTGCTTTATTGTAATGCCTAACTTGAGGGGAGAGGGGTAATAGGCTGCTGTTGCCATGGAGATTCTTTGACATCTTGCAGACATCTCTCTAATCCCGGGGCTTGGGGATTTAAAAGTGCATGTTTTGTCAAAGTGAAATGCTTTTTCAAAAAATATATATACTGTATATATTTCTGCTTCAAATCACGCACTGTTCTTTATTCGATGTGATACAGACTAACAGCAACCACTTTCCATCCCATAATACCTGCTCTTTCTTTTCCAGCTCGATCTCTATGGGCTGGTCATCATCGGCTTCCCTTTTGGGTCGCACGTAAGCAGGCGGTGTGAGCTGATGGGTCTTGTCCATATCTTCAGGTTCCACTCCTTTCCCGTCCCGTAACCTCGACCACGCCTCCTGGTTGACCTTACACTCATCTCTGGCTGACGCTGTGGCCTGCTGGGAGGTCGACGGACCTGCGGTACCGTCCGCTTCCTCTTTCTCCGCCTCCTCTGTGTTCTTTTCATCAGGACTGGCTGAAGATTTGGCTTCAGCTTCCTCCACTTCTTCTTCTACCTGTTTGACTATGGCACGCTCCTTGACAGTTGCTTGGAAGGCGGAGACGACGGCGTTGCACTTCTGCACCTTCTCCACCTGCTGCTTCTTTGACATAAGCACTCCCATGGCTAAAGAGACGTGGAGAGAGAAAGACAGAGAGACAAGTTATAGTTGTGCAATCTATGATAACCCTGTAATACTGTGAAATATTCATGAGGTAATATCAAGTAATAAAACTTAAGAAAAATATGCAGAAAAGATAAAGCTCCAAGACTTAGCTAATTTGCTTTACCAGCACTGCGCGGCTGTGATTTGCAGCAAAAAAGCCCAAAGCCATCATCAAAATGTGCTTCACATACTGTTAGATCATAATGGACCAGTAGTAGAAACAAAATGTCAATGTAAATCACATGCCATAACCAAAACCTTTTCTCAGAGTATTTTTTTCCATACATCATATATGATGCTCACTGAGGAATATTAAAAGTAACCAGGTTTCAGCTTTAGAAAAGATAATGTTATGAGAAACGTTATTTGTGACGCCTTTATTTTGCTGCCTTAAGCCTATGTCGTCCTATTTGCTTTTTTTTTTGAATGGAAAGTGGAGACTCTCTGCCAAGTAAATGGAAAGTGAATTGGAACTGTAAACTTAGGAGTGAAATGTGTAATGTCTTAGCAACACAAATGCATAAGGTTTGTTTTGGCTGTCGTTATCCTAATGTTTAAACAAGATTTTTGCTTAAATATGTTTAAATAAGTAACTTAATAACTACTAGCAGGATAATTGAGTAAACTAGTTTTACTCCAGCCTTTATGCAGGTTACAGGATTTTCAATAAATCTTAAAGTCTTATCTTCTTATACTCATTTTCAACAAGTTTAAAAAAGTCTCAGAGCTTCCCAAAACATGTCTTTGAAATGTCTTGACCTCAATCTGATCCTGTATTTCAGCATGTCTATAAACCCCTCTATTTCAGCCCTGCTCAGAACAGGCTGTTTGAGTCTAAAGCTTATAATAAAAGTGAGATGTGTTCGACCCTGACTCTCTGGAAGGGTATATGGTTCGTGCTTTTGCACCATACCCTATTGTTTACGTTGGAAAGACTGAGTCAGAGGACAGAACACCTAGCTGTGGGAGTGTCACCTATCTGTGAGGGGTTATTGCCCTTTGTGATGTCATGATGGGAAAATCTCCAAATCGCCTGTTTGAGCACACATTTTCTGGAAAGTGGAGCAGGCAAAAGAGAGGATGGACTTTTCTCATAATTGGGGGGTTTGTAGACAGGCCATGGACACATATTAGAAAACGTGTTGCATGGTAAGCATGGTAAAATTCATTTAGCATAATATGTGACTGGAATGGATACAAAATAAGCTGTCATCACCTTTAACGGTCATATACTTAAGGCAAAACAAATAAATAATGTGACACTATATGTAAATGGATATACAGTCGTGCATTGTGCATTCACACAGTGGTACCTGCCTGTTATTGAGTACCAGACCTGAGACCTGTAATCATATCCAGGGTATCTTTTGTGATCTGGCTTAGCCTTATAAAGGAGATAGAACTCAGGGGTCACAAAGCGCTGGCTATCATATCATATAACACATTAACCAGTCCATGAGTGCGTTCACAAAGAGGCATTACTTACAATGTATGAGCATTCACAAACCATTCACATTCTTACAGTAGAATAACATATTATACCTATGAGCAAACTATGATATAACATACATATGAAGAAGTTAAAGACAAAATCTAGAATACAACTATCACAGCTTGCGGAATCTGAATGCAGAGATAAATGAAATGATTTAAAGGAGATCTATTATGCTGATCCATATTTAAATAAATACATATAATTTATATATATAGTTACGATGTTCGGTGTACCTACTAAACCTCTGCAAAGTTTATTTTTTAAATACAAGAAACACAGTTGTTGTGGTTGATTATCTTTAATTACATATTTTTATCCATGAAAATCATCTGCGGTAGACAACATGTGTTGCTGGTCTTTTGACACTCTCATCCTCCCCCCTTTCTCCAATCAGCTCAAAAAACCTCTGTGATAAAGAGAATTAAATGGTGAGTGGGCGGTGTTTTGCACAGGCTGATCTCTTATCCTGACTATAACCTGCTCCAGAGCAGGTTGGGAGTGCAGAATTAGTGACCATGGTGATGTACCTTGGTAAGAAGTTAACAGCACCTTAGCACCTTTACAGCACTAAAAATCCCTGTGCAGTACAGACCTTATTTCACTACCTCAAAGAAAAGGTAAAAGACTTGCATGAAAAGTTAATGGAAACAGCAAAAAGCACAGATAGTAAACCACCTGGAGAACTGGTGCAATAATGTTTCTTTTTTTTTGTAAAATATAGAATAATCCAATAAGGAAAAAGTGAGAACTTGCTTCAGTCAAACACTGAGATGAGATCAGTAGCCAATGAAAATAGGTACTGTCTTTTCATTTCAGACATCTTTATGTACTCACTGAACACCTTGGGCCCTTTCAAATCTCCCTCATCTCATTCTTTCAGAAACACATCCCTGAACTCCTATCCTCATTACTTATAAATGCAGCTCCTCTGTTCCTGCTCCCACATTTCAATAGGCTCAGTTGTAGTATTTCATTACTCATTTCAAACCCCAGGACAATGTAGATATAGAACAAAGTGAGACTTTTTTTGTTTAGTTTTGATGATTCAACACAAACTTCATAAACCATTTTCTATACACCAGGTGTGAGATGTCGAATCCCAAATAAGACCTTAGGAACCCTGTGACTGTTTCAGATTGTTCAGACAACATGAGCAAACCTGTATATGTAGCTTAATACAAGTATGTTCTTCCTATTATAATGAAAAAGGGATTCTGTACATATTGATGTTGAATAAATACTTTGCTCTTTTGTTTCTGGCTCTTTATATCTCTTCCTGATGAGAGTGTCATGAATCTCAGTGCCCCATAACTAGCCACTCTTCAAATTCAG
This sequence comes from Labrus mixtus, assembly GCF_963584025.1. Classification (NCBI taxonomy): domain Eukaryota; kingdom Metazoa; phylum Chordata; class Actinopteri; order Labriformes; family Labridae; genus Labrus; species Labrus mixtus. The sequence goes on from NC_083628.1 coordinate 24,794,926, forward strand.
TACATGCTCAAAACATTAAGACTTCTGATCACAACCATAAAGATTTGTGATGGTTTGGAAGGTCCTTTATCTAGGGTTTTTGAATCGTAAATTTAATCATTTTCAAAGGAATTTTAATATTATGCCACGTCAGGTGTTTGTCATCTTATTCCCTTTACCAAATTGTCTTTATTGGTCAGGGATTTGTGGTGGTGTGACATCCACACAAAGCACTCTAAGCACTTCTCCCTGTGGACTAGCAAGACACATCACTTGTTTTTTGTCAGGTAAATTAACTTGCATAATAATGTCAGGAGGCCAGAGTTGCTCAGGGTTCAGAGACCCCCAAGAGGTTTTACATTTGGTGTGTGTGTATGTGTGTGTGCGTGTGTGTGCGTGCGTGCGTGCATGTGTGTATGTGTGTGTGTATGGAATGTACGCTTCATTATAATGATTCCACAGTAGAATACTCATAAACTGCATCAATCACCACAGCCTGCTGAGTTCAGCTAGTTTCTCTTTTCAATTCCGCCTGTTCACCAAATGAAATGACTTCAGATCAGATGAAATAAGATCATATTTATTGGATCCTGGGGTGATTATTAGCTGCAATCTCCCTGCAGGTTTTCAGTGACTTTTGTTTTTGCTTGAACACCTTTAGACTGCTGAGCATTTGTCTGAAAAGCCAAGGCAATTTTTTGCTGAAAAATGTAGAAACCGAAGCAACTCTGGAACACCAAAAGGGTGAGATTGAGGTGTACTGTATACACAAAGACATCATGGATAAAAGGAGAGTTTGTACCAAAGGTAATGAGGATGTCGTGAGTTTTCTACTGGTTTATGATCTTCATGTTCATGCTGTAACTATGAAGACATTTTAATTGTTTAAAATGTGATTGCCTTCAAGTTGTTTTGACAAATTTAATTATTTATCTTTATCAAATAAAGAGTGGCATTCGCTAATTTGCATCCTTTGTCATCAGACACAAATGTTATTAAAGGTCACATATTATACCCCTTTTCAACAAGTTTAAATGAGTCTCAGATGTCCCTGAAATATGTGTGTGAAGTGTCTTGTTCTATATCCACTCTGATCCTGTATTTGATCATGTCTATAAACCCCTCTATTTCAGCCCTGCTCAGAACAGGCTGTTTCTGTGTCTGTACCTTTAAATATGTAAATGAGCTGTGTTGGACCACGCCCCTCTCTGGAAGGGGATGCTAAAGGTGAGAAGGCAGACACAGAGGGCAGAACAAAAGACTAGCTGTGGGAGTGTCACACATCAGGGGGAGCGGTTACTGCCCTTTGTGATGTCACAAAGGGAAAATGTCCAAACAGCCTCTTTCAGCACACATTTTCGTAGAAGTGGAGGGAGAAAAAGACGGAGAGATGCACTTTTCTCATGATTTTCGGGGTTCGTAGACAAGCTAGGGACACATATTAGTGTTCGAACAACACAGTTAACTGATTTTGCATAAAATGTATATTTTTAAAAAATGTATTTCTTGGGCTTTTTGTGCCTTTAATGGAGAGATAGGACAGTGGATAGATTCGGAAATCAGGGAGAGAGAAAGGGGACTGGCATGCGGGAAAGGAGCCACAGGCTGGATTTGAACCTGGGCCGCCCGCTTGGAGGACTACAGCCTCCATACATGGGGCGCACGCACTAACCACTGAGCCACCAGCGCCCCATAAAATGTGTCTTTTAAGGCAGAATAATGACTGGTCATTTTGCTCCTTCTTCAATGCTTTAAAAGGCAGAACAGTTTTCTCTTGAACTTGAGCTTGTATCTGTTAAAACAGCAGCTGAACTCTGCAGCAAATAGTCTCATGTAATGCATTATTCATAAAGAAGTTAAGTGTGTTCCTTTACCGTAAGATGGTGTAGCAAGGTTAGAAAAAAAGAAGAAGCAGAAACTGACTTAGTTCTAATATGTACTTAAGTGAAACACAATTGTGAATTCAATTATTGAAAAAAAGGTGCCTGTCATAGATTCAAGTTGATTACATGGTACTTATGGACATGTGTCTTTGGCACTCAAATGCAATCCCATCCATCCACGCTGCTCATAAGTGCTTGTGTGAAATTTGATCACATTTATCCGAAGTGAAATGGAAGTAATTCCCTCCCTCTTCCTCCCAGGCTGAGACTTTAATAGCCTGCCAGGCCTTATGTTCTCATGCTGCCTTTACACTCACACTTCATAGACTGTGGAAGACACAGCACTCAGGCTGCACTATCTCTTGTTTCATGCATTTAAATAATAATAAAAAATACACCAAGAGTTAGTAACAAAGAAATGACAACAGGACAACAAGTCAGAGTCAAAACAATATCTATTTTTGCAGCTGTGTCTAAAAAAGGAAGCCAAATGTAAAAAATAGCTGCAGGGTAGCTGACTCCATCAGCAGGTAGGGCTGTGTTTTGGGCATGTTGCATAGCCACAATGGAAAAATGACAACATGAAGTATACTCCAAAATACCTAAATGTCCACTGAAAATGGCTGAAGTGTGTTGTTGATGTACTCTATTGTTCCACAGGAATTAGAAGAGGTGCTCAAAGTTGTACAGAAAGGGAAAATTGTGCAGATGATGGCAGAAAATATTCAGTTACAGGTCAGAAAATAGCTTTTTATATGGGCTATGTATACTTACTGCCAAGCTTTACTCTGTGGGAAAATTCTAGCACACTAATTATCCTCCTCAAGGACATCCACTTTATTTCAAAGGTCAGTCCTCCTAGTAACAACGCCCTCCTGGAGTCTTATAAATGACACGGACATGATGAGAATATCCAATGATTAAAATACACACATTTGTAGGCCTCTTGAAGGCTGCAGAGAGTGTTGTGTTATCCTATCCACAGCAATGACAATCAGCTCAGTAGGTAGTCTCTTAGCATAGATAAGCTGAGGCTGATCTGCTATGTTATTTTAAAGCAGGAATTTTTTGGATAACATGGAAAAAAGGATATAAAACTAAGAATTTACAGAATCCAACTTTTTTTTCTGACAGGAATCTCTTTCCAAACATTGTGAAATGCAAAGCAGTAAACAACACTGATCCAATGAACTATAAGGAAAACAAGTGGTGGGATGCAACAAAGGGCCCCCCGCTTGAATCCAAACATTAACACTGCAGTAATCATATTTACTTTTATATTTTTTATACTTTTATTATTTATACCTTCAAATCCTACAGCAAAAAACTATATTTATACATTTATTATATTACCATATGTATGACATTTTCCTTCTGCAGACACTAAATGGTGCACATAACAGAGTGCTCATCTGTGCTATGCATCTACTTTGGGATTACATTAAGTCGAAAACAATGCGTCTTAGACTTAGACTAGCTATAAGATGCACCTTAAGGCATTGCATAAAAAACAGGATAGGAAGTGAGAAGAAAGAGAGGGATGACTGCAAAGCTTTAAGAAAGGATCATCACTTGGTAAGGGGTCACAAATGGACCAAGATCAAAAACAAAAAGTTCAGGACCTACGAGAAAAAGTACAGAGGAAATAGAGACATACACAGTTTCTATCATAAGCCATTCATCTGCTGACTCGGATGTCACTCGACCGGAAGGTCAGGGGTTCAATCCCCAGCTCCTGTAGCCACATGTCGGATCTGTCCTTGGGCAAGACACTTAAACCCAAGTTGCTCCTGCTGCTTCGTCAATGGTGTATGAATGTGTATGAATGGATGAGTTAATGCTGATGGACACTTTACATAGCATCATCTGCCATCAGTGTGTGAGTGTGGTGTGAATGAGTAGGTGTGACCCGTGGTGTAAAAGGGCTTAGAGTAGTCAGAAGACTTGCTATACAAGCTGAAGTCCATTTACTTTATATATACAAAAATCTCCAGGCAGAAATTCACAAACAACTCACACTGTCAACACAGACAACGTGGTCACCACAGTAAAGGATGGCACAGTGATTAGTGTAGGGACATAATTATCCACTCAAGTGACCTTTGCATTCTGGCAAAGAGCATCGCTGGCACAGACATCCTTTAGATGCCAGAGATGCCTGCGAGAACCAGCTCATAAACTGCTGCCTCTTTCATATGAACTCCAGGGGGGGAAAAAGAGAAAGTCTGAGTTGGTTGATATATTGGTTTTGATTCTCAATTGCAGTGCAGATAATATATAGTTCCATTTTAATAGAGATAAACAACAATGAACAAATTGTTCTTTAATGGCCAACAAAGTGAATTGGCTTCACAAACAGTTGTAGGTAAAGAAAGATGCAGAACAATAAACCAAGAGCTATTAAAAGCCCCAAGGTCATTGCATACTGCATCAAATCAATCCCAGCAGTAAAATGCTCAAATTTACTGTCATTATCCTGTGACAGTAAAGCCCATCTTTTTACTCAAAACATAAATCCTCCGCTGTAGCAAAAAAAAAAAATATTCATAGAGCAAGAAAAGAAAAACAGGGGAGCAAGGGTTTGCATTCTTCAAACAGAGCTGTAAGTGAAGCAGGACATATCTGAGCGCACAGAAGACCTTGTCATTTTCAGGTTACCTTGTGAATTTTAAATAAGGGCTTCATGTTTTTTTCTTCCTCCATGCACAAGTCGATTCTGACACAAATGGGTCGGTGCCTGGCTTTGATACCTCAGTTTATTACATAGCGCTGGAAAACCTGCCACTTGGTTGCCTTGCAAGTCTGTGATTCTAAAGGTTTGGACCACAAACCTGTCAAACTATGGAGCCGTTTTCCTGGATGACTGACAGCAACGTTTGTGAAGCATAACACCTGTGTTCACTTTATGCTCGCAAGAGAGATAGCTGGTGTGTTTTCTTTAAAATCTGTAAGAGCACTTTAGTGAGTATCTACACCAACGACATGGATACTTTTTGATGAACACACAGATTCCATGTCAATCAAGTGGTTAATTACAGCTTGGCTCATACTTTTGTAGTTTTGGCATTTATAGCAGTAGGCTAATAATAACATCATATTCACCAAGTTACTTGTAGAAATGTGCTTAAAAAGGGCCCGAAGGGACAAGAAGACCAAGCTGTCAGAAAATGATGCACATTTGTAAAGTATTTGTGTTTTGAGAATAATCATTCATCAAATGTTAAAGTTATGTTCGTCCTTCTATAATTTGAGCTTGGCTTGTGCAGAGTTTGATTTATGGCCATGGACTGTAAATGTTAATGAACTATGCCTGAGTGACATCACCCTGTTCATCATCTGTTACTGCAGAGGGCTCTGTAAACCCACGATGGCTATCGCTATGCTGTGTCAACTTAACTTTCAGTCAACCTAACTACAAGCTAAGAGCTGGAGCTCAGGCTGGTTTTAAACCTCCTGACAAACCGTTACATCGCGCCTGCCTGTCAATGAGGTCAGCTTCATGCCTTATTGTGAACAACGCTTATCCATCTTAAAATCAAAACTGATGAGTTATCATAAAATGTAACCGCCTCACAGTGTGTGCCGATCAAGACATGAGCTAATCAGACCAATTTCTATTTTTTTTAACCAGGCTGTAAACTTGCTGTAAAAAAAGGGCTCGTTTGAACTGGTATATATATGACTTCCACTGCTTCTCAAGCCAGCCTCAATAGGACACCCGACAAACAGTTAGCATGTCAATAACAGACTGCTCAAGTACGCAAAATAATTTGTAGTTTGGGTTTAAAAGGTTTGGGTTTGAGTTGTGAGATTAGATACGATTACTGAAGCCTCTGCCATTGTAAGAAAAAACACATATCCAGGGCATGTCGTTAGCTTGATGCAGGGACTTGAACAGTGGAGGAACAGCTATCCTCTCTGGCTAGCATCAAAGCTGTTGTGTTCCATGTTAGCCTGTGAATGTTAGCCACTGGTTGACCTTGGAGTAATTGGTTTCATTTTGAGTTGTGTGAACCTGACAGCTTAAAGTCAATCTTTTGGTGGCTTGATATGGCGCTAACGCTATGCTATAGTGCAAGCAGTAGTTGTAGAAGTAGCAAGAGCAGTATTCACTTTCTTCCAAACTGTTGGCTAGCCTGGGCGCTAAACTATACTGTAGTTCTTTAAATCATGTTTCCACTTATGATACATACAAAAGGATACAAGTCATTCAACTAATTTTTATTCATAATTAGTGGGCGGGGTGGGATTCTTAAGGACACTTTCCAAGGGATGCCAACTCAAAAAAACAACATACTGTATTTCAATACAATATGATAACATTCTGTCGTCCTTACTTTTACATCTAAATAAAGGTGTAAATACTGACTCCAAATATTGGCTTATTATGTGTTTGATGATCTGTATTCTTTAAGGTCCACAGTATGATGGTGTAATATTTCCACATTCAAATAATTTCTTAACTGGTATAGTGCAAAAGTCCAAAAGCTAAACACTTGCCATGATGAATATCCCATTTTTCCTCAAGTGCCAAATGTATCAAAAAAATTGATGCCGCTGAGGCTCGACCATATACGCAAAATTTATCCTCCATATTACATTTGAGGGCAATTCAAGTTGAAGAGGACAGGATGAGACTCCCTCAGGCCTGTTGACATTCCGAAGGTTTCAGCAGCAGCTGCCTCTGCTGCTCTGCTTCCAGGATCCCTCTGAATGATTTAAAGCCCCTGGATAAAAAAAGAACTGGACCAAAAGAGGAAAAGGAGGGCCACTCCTTGGGGCAGAACCTGACATATTGAAGAATAAATGTGACGCTGTCAACCTAAAGTGCCACAGACTATTATTAAGATGGGTAAGAATACCATGAACTTAATAGTTTTGATGACTTGTGTTCCAGGATCTATGATTATTCTATAGTCAAAATGAAATGAAACACTGGTTTTAAGAGATGTTAATCAATTTTCTTTTCCTATTAAACTTTATATACTTTTTTATTTTACTTTGCATGAGTCTATTAAACATTTTAGACTCAAATGGCTTTCATTCTCTTGATTCATGGAAGCATCAGAGCGTAAAGAGATCTCAGATGATGAAGCTCTCAGGAGAATCTTGGTTTAATTAATTATTGATAATTTCGGGAGAGAGGGGGGGGGGGCACCAAAGTGCTCTTCATATACTTGTGATTCTTTTCCTGCTCCTTCTAGTAATGCTTTCATAATCTTTTCACCCTTCACCCATTTATTTGTCACAACCAGACCATGTCGGGAAAAAACGTCTACTACATCAGTTCACAACAACAATAACATCCATTACACTGAACTGGCATTGCTTCACTGTGTTTCAGATAAAAATGTAATTCCACCTTTGGTTATTCTGTGAATGCTATGATCTACAGAGGAGGGAAAAAAATACATTTTGTCTGATCTATTTTTGTCAGATATACTGGTGACAAGAGGTGAGTATACAATGCTTAAGCAGGGAATGAATCTTAGTTTTCTCTTGTAAGCAGCACTATGTTGGAGGTCAGTGGGGACAGCTTAAGGTCCATATTAGTATTCAGTCCTCTGCTGGCAAAGTGTCACCATGGGGATGTTATTGAGATCTACAGGAGCTCATATAACAGACATTTATCAGATGCAGGAACTAGTCCACCCTCAAATAAAATCTGCAATAACAGTCACTCACAGTTGGCTCTCCTTTCAGTGAGAATAGTTTAACTAGTTAAACTATCTTTTTTCTTTACAAGTACTTAACTCACTCTGTGCCGTACAGGAAATGTCTCGATGTTGCACAAGGTCACTCTGATTACATGGCAGATGGGCAGTTCCGAGATTTCAGTTGGGGATCGATTCAGTTCAAAAGAGAATGTAATGAAGTCTGTCATCAAAAGAAAGAAAAAAAAACAGGGATGGATTCTTCTTCTTACTTACAAAGCTATCATGGCCAGGCAGCATCTCATCTTAAAGAGCTAATAATGCTGTGTTACTCCTCGAGAAAATTACGCTCCCAGAATGCAGATCTGCTCGTGGTACCTACAGTCTCAAAATGTACTATAGGAGGAAGAGCCTTCGGTGATTGGGCCCCTCGCCTTTGGAATCATCTAAAAGTCAGGGTACGGGAGGCAGACACTCTTTGTACATTTAAGAATAGACTTAAAACATTTCTTTTTGATAAGGGGCGGCTGCGACTCATTTGGTAGTCGGTCGTCTCTCAACATGAAGGATGATGGTTCAATCCCATGCTCCTGCAGTAACATGTCTGATGTGTCCTTGGGCAAGACACTTAACCCCGGATTGCTTCGGTGGCATATGAGTGTGTATGAATGGGGTTAGTTAGTTCTAATTATTCTGCCATCAGTGTGTGAATGTGTAGGTGTGACAAGCATGAAAACGTGCTTTGAGTAGTCAGAAGACTAGAAAAGCGCTATACAAGCTCAAGTCCATTTAGCATAAAGCTTATAGTTCTGGCTGGCACAGGTATGGACAAGCACCTAGTTATGCTGCTAAAGGCTTAGACTACCGGGGGAAACTGGAACTTTTAACTCCTATCTCTTCACCTCTCTCTCTTTGACGTCATGCATTTACTGCATGTCACTATCTGTACATCTTAAGAAACTAACCACACACTTTCCTGGGAGCTCCTGAGCTCTAATGTCTTGTAGGTTCCTCAGGATTGTTGGTGGGGACACCCTGCTGCTATGACCCCCCCACCCCTATTCTGTTTGTCTCTATCCTTCTTCCTGCATCTTATCCCATCTTCCCCTATCCCATTTTTCTTTTGTAACACCATAATGAGTAAGGTATTTTAACTGCTCTTTTGTAAATGGTCGAATGTGTGAATTGGCGTTATATAAATAAAAGTTTGATTGATTATTTGAAGAAGATTCATTTATTGTTGGATGTTTTCTCCATAGGGTGCTTTGCAAATATAGCAAGAAAACAAGTATGCTCAGGTATCATGACTTTGGTGGTTTTAATCAAATTGTTCTGTATCATCTTTACTAGTAAGATCAGTGACTACATCAGTCTGACTTGTTGTCCCTCATAACCAAAAGAATCTACACTCATGCAATCATTATGAATATTCTTTTTCTCCGTTTTGTTAGAGTCTTGGAGGATACATCCAGTGCTCAATAAAGGTATGAAACAGATATAGTTATTTATTGCCCTAATCCTTTTAACGAGGGCTGGCAATCACAGGGTAACTCATTTATTGCTAGATATTAGAATAATAATAAAACATCAGGATATGTGATTAACTGAACAAGATAAAAAGTCGTTAAAAAGGTAAAATGCCAGATTAATGTATTTATTCACCACCTTTGGTTTCATTTGACCTTTTATAATGCTTCAACCTTTAACTCCTTTTTCTCCGCTATCCAACACTAATCCACTGCTGTCGTCTTCTTCTTTCACCCAGCTGGCAACTTCTTCTTTGGCCTATTAAACTATGTTCATGTTAGTCTTGTTCATGCCGCAAGCACCACTGTGAGGAGTCGTGTAGTTGTGCCATGGTGAGTCAAATTGGCAGTGATATATTGTTGCCCCCCCCCCCCCCCCCCCCCCCCCCCCCACACACACACACACACACACACACACACACACACACACACACACACACACACGCACACACACTTTTACCAATATTGACACAGCTGAAGTTTATATTTTTGGAACACTTGAATTGCTATTGGCCGGATTACAATAGGAAAAACTAATTTACAATCCAAAATCTGAATCAATGGTTTTATTTTTACCTCACATCAGATCATCTATTTTCAAGCTACACTTTTACAACACCCCATTATGTACTATCAACTAACATCTTATCTATCATAAAAGCATAAAAAGGAAGCAAATCTGGTCTTTCTAACATGTTACATGTACTGTATGAATACCCTCCCAGAGCTGTTGGATGTCACTGTTATGTGCTGATTAGAATCCAAACTAGCCCTCCTTTTCATTCCTTGTTTCAGAGGAGGGGGGGGGGGGGGGGTGGAATTTTTGAAAGGAAGCCCCACAAAGCATGCCTTTTCATGGGGATGAATCCCTCTTTAGCTGAAGATCTCACCCACAGACCAGGGAAGCAAAGACCTAGAACTAATTACACTAACGAGTTCACCCAGATCGCTGTAATAGTGAGTGAGGGGCATCATTAACAGCCATTAAAAATGGACACAGATGGAGGTGCACTTGGACACACAGAGCCAAACAAATCAAAAAGAGCTGAAATATTGGTATCTTCTTTCCGTCTGGTTACGAGATTCCTCATTTCTTCTGAAAGAAACACTGTTGTGTGGATAAACCAACAGCCCTCCCCTGACATTTCACTGCCTCTTCTCCAGCCCTCCAGTATCAACCTGAGCAAAACAACATTCTCCACAAAAAAACATGATATGCTCAAGGCTGAACAGATGCATATGGGGGTTTGTGAATGGACAAACAAAAAAAAAGTGCCTGAATGGAGGAGGAATTTAAATCTCAATGCACGGTTAGGCTGGAGACATCACGTTGGCATTCAGGCGCTGCCAGGCAGAGAGCCAGTGCCAGCCAAACACTCAGAGAGAGTCTGACAATAACCACAGAACAGGCGGCAGTGAAGCAGCTCAGGCTGCAGGGATCTGTCACAGACTGGGGAGCAGGACTTGCTCCAAGGTTAACACTGAAATTGGCTTGTTTGAGGACCTACATGCATTGGCTAAAAGATAAGCACAGTAGGGGTTGTAAACAAAGACTGATGGAGGACTTAATGGACAGCAGCACTCTCCTGTGGGACAGTTCTGGAGGAAGTGAACAGAGCAGCTGGGGAAAGAGCAAACTACTTTTGCTGCAGATATCATTTTGACTCATCCAGACATGCCATTAGTTGCAGACTCTCTCATTGGTACAACTCACTGTAAGGCTGCTTTACCTGTTCTAACAACAACGTCCCAAGAACTCCAATATGTTTTGTTTATATCCAACAATGCACTGTTATGAAACCAGAGAGAGACAAAAGATAGCAATGTGAACTCCTGTAGTTTTTTTTACAATCGCGACGCGCATCCACACCCATGTGGATGTTGACCTAAATATTCTTCCATACAAGCATGTGTAATGAGGCTTTCCAGCAGTATGCACCTATAGGCGTCCCGTTACAGCTCATGCTTGCAACATAATCGATACAAAATAAAATCTAGAGCAGCACAGTATATACAGCATGACAGTTTTCAGTTTGTTATGTAACAATAGAGAATGCCAAACAGGCTGCATGTTGACTCACCGTAAAGAGTGAAGGGCTGCTGTTCTCACTTTATCCTCTCTGTCTCAAGCCCAGCCGTCCAGCATGGCAAGACTTTGCTCGAATGAAGTATGTGCGCCTTTCCTGGCCGGTAGGTAGCCCCGCAGAGAGATGAATGGCAGAGCAGTTTATTATTCCTTCCTCCTCACAGTCCACAAGAGATCATTTACAATCGGAAGCAGTTTCCCCTCCTTGGCAGGAATAGAGACTTCTTCAAGTGCCGTGGACAGCTCCGGTGCTGAAATCTTTCTCCTTTTTTTCTGTCCTCCTCCTCCTCCCCTCTCTCTCTCTCTCTCTCTCTCTCTCTCTCTCTCTCTCTCTCTCTCAACCCTCCCAGCTTAATTCCTGGGCGTCAGGGGAGACAAACGTTGAGGCAAGAGGGGACCTTGGTGCACGCTCGCGGGGCGGACACTGAGGTTAGATCACAGATTTATAACCATCGATTTTGCAGCCCCCCCTCAAATCCCCCTTCGAAATCTCGATGAGTTAGTCAGATAAATTGTGGATTACTCAGCGAACCTGCAGAGTCTTGATAGGCCAGGATCACCAGGATCCTGCTGTTCTAAAAAAAAAAACATTTGACAAGATGCTTCCTCGGCAGACAGTTGTGTAACCCGACATTTAAATCATAACGAGGGCTCGTTTGGACGACGGGTGTGCAGCTTGAATGTTTGAACCGAATAGAGTCACATTTTCTGGAGAAAGAGTAGGGGAGGAGGAGTTGGGGATGTCTTCACAGCATGGGAAGCCTCGAGTCAGAATTGAGCATATGTGTGACATGGAGGCATTAAATGCATGCAGGGCTGCATCTGCACCGCACAGATAATTTTTTACTTCTAGGAAGATGCTAGGGAGGCATATAAAATGTGTTTGAAAATCCTAAAATTCAGTTTTAAAACATTTTTTTCACGATATTGAACAAATGATCATGAGTTTTGGAAGAAACACTAATGAAGTTATTCTTAAAGCATCTTAACCAATCCTACATTTTCCGTCCAATTATGGATGGATGGATTATGGAGACAATAAATGTGCGTGAAATATATTATGAATAGGTAATAGCTTATAACAATCTCTGTTTTGCATGCTTTGCACATGTGGCTCAATCTGGCTTTAATCCAACATAAACATAATCTACATTCAGAGGCGCTGCTTGTCAACAGGCAAGGCATGCAACTAATTGGGGCCCCAGGCCAGTAGTGGGCCCCTGAGGGCTGACAAATTTTAAACCACAGCAGTGAACCAAAATGTGCACATTTTGAAACAACAGTAGGAAACCCCCCTAAGGGAGCCCCATCTGACAGCATCCACTCTTGTTGCCCTGCTTAGCGTTGCATGCATTATTGCTGTTAAAACCAAAGTTTGTTGTCAAAGTAGATGTCAACAAAGAAAAATGAAGAGGGATAATCCGTCTATAGGAGAGAAAAGGTGAACAGGAAAACAAAGGTAGAGGAGTATGCATCAGTACACTGGCAGACATGATGTTGATTGGAGCTGTTTGGAGGGCCCCCCACTTGATTTTTGCCTCAAGCCCCAACAGACTCTGTAGCCACTGTCTACATTTCTAGACATTTCTGCCCGAAAATCAAATACAATCATGTACAAATGCATCTTCACATGCCAGCATCATTCAATAAAATCATGCCTCAAGCATGCCATCCATAAACATGTATAGATCCCTGAGCTCAGACATTAGATTAATTACATGTTTATATGGTGTGACAGCTCACACAGCTAAAAGCTGAGTCAGTATCACATCAGCAACATAAAGGCAGGTTCTCCAGTCCCTGTCCACAGAGGGGTACACTGTGTGGTTAATGTATGAACAACTGTGTGTGTCCCACTGTGCTGTTCTCCAACTTGCTTGCTCAAATGGAGGGCCATGCATTATTAATGAAGACGTGAGTGCACACTGACCCGCTGGTCTTGAGGTGCTTGGCCTCTTTTCTCAGCGGGAGAGGAAGAAATGGTCATCTATGGCATGTCACAGGCAAAACCTGACCCCTCACAGGTCTGCATGTGACACTGTTTCCCTGTGCGCTTTACAACACTAGTATGGATTTTAGTTTTTTCCATGTGGCTTGGTTGTGTTAGGCTACTGCAGACCACTAATACATGAACTAAATAGTGTGAACTCAGGGGTAAACATAAATAAATGAAAGAAATCAAGGCTCATGGTTAAAACTCTTATTTTACTTTTCTTACAGAAAGTGGATCTAAATGAAGACAAGTAGTGAATCCAAAGCCAAGCTTTTCAAAGAAGAAGAAGGCTGGGAAAGTAAATAGAAGGCCACAGTGGCTCTTTCAGAATTGTTGAAATGGTCTCAGTGGAGAAGTCTGTCACCATTAACAGTTTATTCACAGTCCAGTCGCATTCTTGCAGCAAATAGCATTCCCATGGATTTGGGGTTGGATTTTGGAGCCCTGCAATCAGTGCCTTTTCAGCACTGAATAACTTCCCCTATAGAATGAGAACAAGTGTCCTGATGGCACCTGACTGGTCCCTTCAAGTGAACGGTAATTATACCTTATCTTTGTACTCTGCCATTTGTTCCGGTGGTGAATAGATTTCACTGCAAGAGCACCAATTAAAGAAATGACCCTCATTCAAGAACTGTCATGTTATTAATCTTCTCTCTAATCTCTCTAATATGGTAGGAACTTTTTAACCTATTTATTTTTACTTTAAGGTTAAGGATTGTTAAGCTTTAGAGGGGCTGCTTGGTGGATTTGCAACCTCTGAACAGGCTAGTTGTTTCCCTCTGTTTTCATTGTTCATGCTAAGCTAAGCTAACCTCCTACTGGCTGCTCTGTAGTTAACAGAAGGATAAGGGAGTTGAGACCATTGTGTCATTTTTATGTCAGCAAGAAAAGGAGTTAGTCTTCAAATGTCAAACTATTCTTATTAGTGATAATATTATTTGGTTTGAGAAAATGAAACTGTTTGAAAGAGAGACATCTTTCAGCTTATACATTTCCCCCAAATTCTTACTCCATGAGCTATCTTTTATCTGCACTTTTTCCTGCCAGCCCCCTTGTTAAAAAACTTCCGCAATAAGTTGGGTCAACTCAACGTGTGAACACATCGGGCAATAGTCAAGAAAATTCACTGCTGACGTTTCACTATATAAGAAACATAACTAAACTCAGCCCTGTTGTGTCCAGAGCTGAAGAGTTAATTGTCCATGCTTTTGTTTCATTCTGTAACTCTCTTTTCACATGTCTCATCATCACATCCTTGAACCACCAACAAATGATCCAACATGTTGTCACTTTTATCCTTGTGTCTTTGCTTTGGCTTCCCATCGATTTAACAACCCAGGTTGAAATTCTTGTGATTCTGCGTAGAGTATTGCACGATCAAGCAGCTGCTTATATTAAAGAGCTTGCCGAAGCCGTACAACACCAGCAGGACCCTGAGGTCCTGTGATCAGGGTCTGGTTGTTCCTCGCACCAGACATAAAACTTTAAGGCCACTGTGCCTTTGAGGTTGTAGCTGCAAAACTTTGGATCTGAGAAGAGCTGTGAACTCTTAGGACAAGCAGTTTAAGGCCCATTTGAAAAAAGCTGCTTCATACTTTTCTTGTTTATATGTGTTGTAAACATCACACTGTGACCTCCACATCTTCCTTTTTATGTCATGTCTGGCCTGGTGGTGAGACATCCCCCCTTGTTCACATAAGCAACACAGTGCTCAGATTTCATTCCAAACACTCCTGTTTCATTGTGTTTCTTGTAAATTATTCATGCATTACTATGGGTTTTATGTTCATACAGAATGTATCCATCCTGTTTGGCTGTAGTGCTTCACAGCCTTTCTGATGTCCTGCTGTAATCATGAAGCTATCCTGTCTTTTAGGCAAATGAAAAATAATTTCAGCAGGACACCTGTCTTAAATCCTATATGAACATGGTCATTGTATCCGCTTTTTAACACAATCGGTTTCTCAGTCTTCAGTATGTTACTGAACACATGAAAGACAAACAATTGTATTCTCTTTTGACACTTTAGAAGAATCAAATGTGGAAGTACTTCCATGTGTTGCAACAGAGTAGTGAAGAACATTAAAAGTAGTTTAGATCACTGGTTCCCAACCTGAGGTCTGGGCCCAAAGATGGGGGGGGGGGGGGGGGGGGGGGGGGGGGAGAGTTCTGAACAGTTCAGAACAGAAGTTCTGTTGTTAAGAGCATGGGTGTGTGGTGAATTGATGTTAAAAAATGTTTTGTTTCTTTCTGGGTTGGGGGGGCTTAGTGTTACAAATAGGTTGAAAACCACTGGTTTAGATCAACCTTTAACAATGCAATCATATCACCAGGACAACAGTAGCTGAAACAGATTAGTTGTAGAACCGTTGCATCATTTGTGACACATTTTAAATGCAGATAATTGATCTGATTAGGTGCCCTGGATTTTCGATATAACCTAAATCAGGCTGAATGCGAAGGAACTGTATACACATTTATTCATTTTTTACTTACTTTGGTCACTTAAATACTTCAATAAAAATGTGTCCAATTTTTTAGGCCGTAAGTACACACAGCTGGCCTGTCAAGCTAAAGCAATAGCCATGGTGCTTTGAAAATGGTGACATAAAATGAAACACAAGCAAATGTGAAACAAATGAAATGAACAGAGCATGTATCTGCTGTAACATTTGATGGGTTCATTAATACAACATGTTTCATTACATGCTTGAGTTGTTTTATTAGGACAATTGATGAACAAGCTTCACGTACTAGAACACAATGCTTGCACTTTGAAGGAGCTACACTCTGACACCTAGTGTTTAAAATGGGTACTGTAGTTCAATTTCAAAACACTGAAGAGAGAGCTTGCCCTGTCTCGTCCCGAGAGTCGATGCTCACGCAATATTTATCGGTAGATTTACCATGCAGAGGATTTACTAGTTTGGGTAGAATCAGTTCTATCTGAACAAGTTCCGTTTACATCACTGCGGCACTTGTTGGTTAGCCGTTTCCCTGGGAAACCGAGGGGTGTCCAAAACAGCTGTGTGGGGTGCTTTAAAAGTGCCTACCTTCTCTGATCAAGACAAATACAGACCATTCCAGACCAGGACAAACTGGCTGCTATGTTGTTGACATGTTTCCTCATTCCAGATTCAATAGATATCTTACATATTGCTCCTTTAAGGTTAACTTGTTGAGGTCTTTGTTTTTTATCAAAGATTCTGGCCCTATAGGTAAGCTGAAAGTGTGACAAAGTCAAAGAACTACTGCTAGGGACGGATTTTTGATTTATTTATTTAGGACATTGCGCATGATCTTTTAAAGCATTAAAACATCTGGCCTTTGCTTACATCTGTCAGCAGGGGGAATCTGGGCTGAAATCGACGTGATTATCTTAGTGTGTACCCCGCTTTACAAATTCACATATGTCTGCTTCTATATTTGGTGGGGCTTTAGTAGAGTTGTCATCAGAGGCTCCTTCCTCTGTGTTCCCTTTCGTTACACTTGGCAGTACCCTGTTGCCCATTATGCAAATTGTGGAGTATGGCACATACTGTATCATGCTGTGATGGAAAACGCAAGATCTCGTACAGCCCGGGTTTCATCAAGATGACAGGCTTTTACTTGTGTGGTGGTACACTTTGGCCTTTACATAATGGCTACTTACACTAGCCACCCTTGATTCACGTCATCAATTTAACCAGCATGACCATCATTGTAATGTAGGCCATGCTGGTTCAGTTTCTTCTTCAATCTTGTAGGTTATTTCTGACACTTTACTCTGAAATTGCTGTGTTTTCCCTTGCACATATTGTTTATTAGGGATGTTTCTGAGCAAATGGATTCCTCTACTGCTGTACATTCTTTTTCTATCTGTCTATCCGACTCCGATACTATATGATATGTGTATACAAACAGATAAATAGTTCCTTCTTAGTCACATCAAATTACATTATTTATCTCTTATACAGGAGCATTTCAAGAGCTAACGTCTAACAGGAACATTTTAATTGTTAACATGTGGGGTTACAAGGCTTTCAAAAGAAGAAAAATTCAGCTTTGGTCGAGGGTTAACTAAAAGACTGGAATTAAAAATATCTGCTACTCCACCACCTCGTCCGGTGTCTCGAGGTATATGAGTACAAAAATGACTGGGAGGAGTGGATTCATTCAAACTAACATATTCATCTCGACACAGCCAGGTTTCAGTCAAAAAAAGTAAATCAATGTGCTGATCTGATATCAGATCATTCACTAAAAGAGACTTGGATGCTAAGGACCTAATATTCAAAAGTCCACAGTGAATCCTCCGATCTTGTAGCAAAATCGTATTCGTAGTTTTGATTCTAATCAGATTCTGATGATTCACGCCGTTTGGATGACTTATAAAAACGGGTCTGGGCCGGGGGACAGACACAGTACCTATAGTATAACTACAGTTCGATCCAGAATTACAGCTATAGTGACTGGGAGACAGATCTAAGGGAGGCGCAGAGAAGCGTGTAAGACTGCAGCTCTGCCTCCTGGTCTGAACTCTGAGTTGTTGTCAGGGTTTTGGACTAATAACCTCTGCTAGTGTAATTCTGTAGAAATGTGTCCCAGAATGCAACCAGACATAGGCTTATATACGCACATCTGACCTGCACTTTATTGGTTTCAGGTTAAGTGTAGTCCCCAGCAAGATAGTGTTACAATCAACAACAACAAATATTTAGGTCTGGGCCCTAAAAGCCTGTTGTAAAGTCAAAAAAATCTAAGGTACTGTCTTTCTTGAGTATGGAAGCTAAGCAGCGAACAGTTTTATGTAAGGAAGTAATAACTGTCTATATTTAATCCCTGAATAATTACATCGTTAAGCTACAGTTCTTATTTTATCCCTTCACAGTTTTTTTCATTTTTTAAAGCATTCATCAACCATGGCGAGAGCATTAGCTTAGCTTAATTAGCTTTCCTACAACAGCTATCTTATCACTACATGAAAACGGATGTGGGAAATGATAACACTAATGACTGTACCTGTGAGTCAACTTAAAAGACTCATTGTTTCTGAAAATTATGGTGAACTAAATTCTAAATCTGTTTATTGTTTAAACTGCAACAAACAACTTGAACAAACACAGTTTAAGACAAAAAGGTCAAACATCCTCATCACCCAGAGGAAAAAAACAACTGTCTCTGAAATTGCTTTCCTGTAGGGAATGATAATGAATCTTTTAAGTCACTTTATTAAAACATCGAATGCAACACTTTATGCAAAGACTTTAACAGCAGGGGTTTAAGATAAGCCAGAGAGAAAGGCCGTGGATGAAACTCAGCCTAGTTTGATGTTACAGCACCATCAGATTAACAGGAAGATGACTCATCCGTGCATCTGAACAAAATGCAAAATGTGATTTTGTAAAGAAAGATGGAGGGAGAGGGATACTTCAAAACTGCACAATAGATGGAAAACAGAAATTATAATTTGTGTAACTCTTTATTTCTATTGATCTGCACTTTGTTGAAACAACGTTTCATTTCATGTATTTTAACTTTCAGCAGTCATGGGGCGGCTGTGGCTCAGTTGGTAGAGTCGGTCGTCTCTCAACAGGAAAGTCAGGGGTTCAATCCCCAGCTCCTGTAGCCTCATGTCCGATGTGTCCTTAGGGAAGACACTTTGATGTGTGCTTTTGTATGAGTGAGAGTGTTTAACTCTGATGGACACTTTACATAGTAACCTCAGCTATTAGTATGTGAATGGGTGTGTATGGGTAGGTGTGACCTGCGGTATAAAAGTGCTTTGAGTAGTCAGAGGAGACTAGAATAGCACCATACAGTAAAAGCTGAAGCCCATTTACCAAGTCCATTCATTATAAGTTATTATAAATGTTTAACCTACAAGGAGGACTGGTTCTGAAAAAGTCTCAATTTGATAATATTGTTTCTATAAAACATAAAAGCAATCCAAATAAGTAGTGAGAGGACATAACATTGTTTTTATTTTACAAACAAATGCCTATTACAAAGTAACTAAATCAGGTAGCTGTAAACTTAAAAAAATGGAAGTATGCACTTTTCACCAGTCATAAGTTCTGAGTCTTAAATCTACACATATGGATACATAATATCAGTGCTTTATATCATGCAAATCCTGCTAATTGCCAAGTGGAGCATGGCATTAAAGGCCTCAGGGTTTAACAACCTGTTGGTGCCAATACCAACACTGTTGCCAGGCAACTGATCAGTCATGCAACTGTTTTAGCTTCATTACTAATAATCCACTTTTCTGTTCAAACATTTAAAGTGTGGGTTTTAAGAATTTGAGAAACTGCACGATCATTCTGTCAGACATTATGTTCTCCTACACAACTGTGTGTGTCTCTTAGAAGAAGAGAAATGAATCACTGCATATGAGACTGCCCTCAAACTTTTTCTTTGTAAAAAATGTAGTTTGTTTCTAAACATCAGCAACTTTGTTTTGTATATTTGCAAGCTAAAATGATTTGATATTCAAACTGCAAGCGCTTCAAATGTGAATCTTTTATTATTTTTTTTTTACTTGTTTATATTCCAAATGTATTTGCATCTCTAAATAGAAACATACACATCAGAGAAAACCATCACTAGCTGTTAATTCTGACTCTAAGCCACCAGTTAAATTTGTTTTTGTTGTACCTTAAATCTATATGATTTACCTCTACCACTACCAGCAAATGGCTGCTAACAGTATAAGAAAATATAGATTTTGACAGTATGAGTAAAAAACAAGGAAAGAAAGAATAAACACCTCACAAGCAGTTTCAGGGTACACAGCTCATCAACATGAGCAATAAGCGTTGATGCAGGTACTCAAATATTTGTGGGGGAGGAAGTTGTGAATATCATACACCTGAACATTTTGAAACTGTTGAACCATGTGCATCTATAGCTCATATTCCTTAAACTACACATCACAGACACAGGTTATTAAAGCAACTTTCAGGCTGCCAGTCTCTTTTTTTTTTTTTCATTTTTGCCACTGATTTCAAATTATTAAAACATGTCTTTGAAAGCCTGATATGTAATCATTTTTGAACACTAGACTTAAATGCGGTGTGGCACACGCAGTTGGGGATTTCTGGGAACAAGCATGATTGCATTAGCATAAATGGATGATATTAATATTAGCTGTTATAAAAAGGGTGTAGCAGTATAAACATCCATTTCTTCCATGTTTTCCTCTCATTGGATGAAACTAAAACCTTCTGGCAGTGACTTTTCTCTCTAAATGACTGTATGTTACATATTCCATCTGACCAAAAAACCTAATTAGCAACATGTATTAGTGTTGAAAAAAAGATTGTAATGCAATAAATTCTGTTATCAATAGAAAAATGTATGTTTGGCTAAGGCCTTGCTTTCAGCCCGTTTTAGACCCTATCTTTGAGTCATACAACAACATTTTAAGTCGAAAACAAACTTTCAGCCTGATCAGCTGCTCCCTACCAGTCGGATGATTTTCTGGAGTTGTTCATAATTTGCTCGTATGACTGCAGAGCCACCAGCTGATTCCCCAACTTTGGCACTTTTTTCCTGATTGTGTCTGCACAAAAAATGACAGACAGCGTCCAGAATCACCATGGCAATAGCAAGCCATGCAGGTCGAAATCTGTCTTCCCCCTCCTATCATAAAAGAAACATTAGCAGGAAAAATCTGCAGACCTCCAGCTGACAGGACATATTAGTTATGATGAAGCTGCTATAGACTTGTTTGTTTTTTTGATGAGTGTGTGTGAGTGTGTCAGAGAGAGTGACAGGTTTTATTTTGTCGGGATGTGTATATGAGACAACTAAAATACACATAGATCTGACTTTAACCTCCGTCATTGGGAGTGTTCTACTGAGTTGTTCATGCTCTGTCCTGATTTGACTGATAACACTGTGAGCTCAGGTCATGCCCAACAAGTGGGTCGTACAGTGTGTGCATATACTGTAAATCATGAGTTTTGTTGTGCATTGTAAATTATTCAGTCGTACAGTGTGAGCCAATATTCCACCAGGATTTTCATACAATTGTACAGTGCATGCAAGGCTTTAGAGGGTTGGTCAAATAAATGAATGGTGCCAAACTGTCGCTGTCCAGAGACTCCAAATTTCATAAGTCATACTGATCGCTCATTTGTTTTACACAGAGTTGAATCCTATTATGAAAGCTGGACATTTTCCATAATGGCCTTTTGTTATTTAGATGTAAAAACAACTTTATTATGGAGCTTTAAATATAGTATTTTTTCCCTTTAATTCTATTTAAATGCCTCTTTTTTCGAGAACCCCGCCTCACACTCCTACACCCCTGCATGAAATGATAACTGAAGTGGTAATTGGATTTCCATTCTTGCGCAGAAATCCGATAGACTGCTGCCAAATGCTAATCTCTTATCTACCTGTCCATCAGTGCACAACAGCATGGCAAAGCAGAGCTAAAGAACACGGACTAATCTGGAGCACAGCTGCTCTTTGTCACATTGTGGGGCTGATTCGCTGACATGTGGCTTACCTCCTGACTGAGCACAGTTGGTGTGATTTCATCCAGATGCTACCTGCCATCTGAAGCTGCTCCCATTAAATCACGGCTTTATCCAAACACTGTCCTTTTCTCCCCTTTGTCAAGCTGGATCAGAGGATTTGCTCTGACAGACTAAGCATTGTTTTCCTTTAGCAAATTGCCTGTCACGTGTTACACAATTTTATCATTTTCTAAATTGAATTCCACATGATCATTCCCTCAAACCTCAAGGTTGATGAATGGTTTGGAGATGTTTCATATAGAATAACGACCAGATCTGACAGAGAACCCCATTATTTAGCATCACTCTCCCAAATTGACACAGGGGATCTGGCACAGATGCATTATGGACCACAAGCATCCATTAGGATCCAAAGAGGGTAGGGCATAACACAACATCTGACAGCTTTAGCTTTTGAATTTAATTAAATGTGTCACAGGTTTCTGCCCATTTATGGTCTGGATAGAGTGATAGGGACAGGCTGTAAGTCCTGCGAGCACAGCAAGAAAAGTTACCTCATTTATCTGCCTCTGCGAACAGAGAAGTACATATTTTCAAAATGTGGTGAGAAGATAAGGGTGATGTAAAACACATTTTGGAGGATGAATATTGCTTGCTTTGTCATGATGACAATATTAATACACTATGAAGAAGTGTAACGTCTTTAGGGGATTTAAATTCCTTTAAACTAAGACTCCAGAGCAATTTTTTGTGAAAATAAAACATTTAAATCCACAGAGCCATGTCCCACATTTGCACTGTTTTCATATTGTGCATGGAAGCTGCTCAGACAATCCTGAATACTGGAGGGCAAATGAATTGATCAATAGTAGATTTGTCTGAGCATTTGCAATGAAATTTAATTTACTTTCATGCAGCAATAATCTATGCAGAAAGAGTACACCTAATCCCATCTGGGAAAGTACAAGCTTTTGTCTCTGATAAGAAATTTATCAATCAGTCGGGTAAACAGGCTCAGTAATGTATTTGAGGACTCAAATTATTCATGTCTTGTTTTATATTGTGCAGTGCTCTCAGTGGTGTAATTTGATAAGGAACAATGTTGTACTTTGCACTTTGTTGGATTTAGTTAGGAGGCCGCATACTTTTCAATATGCACAAAATCCAAAGATTGTTGATTTAGCACTGTGAAACAGAGCCAGCAGCTGTAAGCAAACACAAGGCATTGAAGGACCAATTTCATATTTGTAGAATGTTCATGTATGTGAAAAGGATATGCTCATTATGTAAACTAAGTCAATGGATCAAAAAGGATATTTACATTTCAACTGAAAACCATTGTGAATTCATAAAAGCATAATCTTTAAATGGAGGCGCTCTGTCCTTTGTATGCATGGAGCTCAAGTGTGACTTCTTCCTGTTTGTTGCTGAAAGCAGAAATGTCGGAATGATGATAATAACCTCAGTAAAATAAATATTTGTATGTACTCAACAATCACTGTGCAGAATGTACTGCTTGCGCCGGCACACAGAGAGAGATTTAGCATGATCTTTGGCTACCAAGGTAACCCGCTTCTGCTGCTGAGAACTCTGAGAGGAAGTGGCTGGGGTTAATTAATTAGACATGAAGGAACAGAAACAACATCGGGAAGAGTCAGTTTAAAATATCCATATTTCCACCAAGAATAGAGTGTCTGGAACTTTCCTAAGAGATGTCTCTCACTTGTTTATTAAGAGAAACTTCCAGGATCATTTCCACACTTGGCATCTCCATCTTTTAATATGAGGACATTAATTTCCGTGCACTCTAAGCAAGGAAGTAATGAAAGGAAAAGCCATTAGCTGTGCAAACAAGAACTACCCCCCTGCCTCTTTTGTGATCCAGATCCCAGAAATCAGAAGAAGCTAATGTTAGAGTACAAATGGCAGCAGCCCAATAGAGCATTCTAGCATGATTTAATATTTGATAGGACTCTGTCCTGTAATGGAAATCTTGTGTTTCAGATGCTCCTAGTGTGGGGAAATACAACAGACAGGATGCAGTCAGCAGTTTGGATGGCAGCTACAAAAACAGAGAAACATACAAACGAACCAAAAGTCATACTGGAGACAAGACACATTTGAGGAGAGTGCTGGTGGATGGATTTAAGGTCAAATATGCAACTTGTTTGTTGTTGTTTGAAAAGCACAAAAGGCAAAGTCAGAAACTCCACCAGCTTGAAATTTTCAAAGATTAGCACACCACTTTATTTACTCTACTGTAGTGAAATGTTACCTTTGGGCATTGATCAAAATCTGTTTCCACGTGCATAATAAACAGCAATCGTTCAATGCTCAGTGAATTATCATATGCAAATAAAAATGTAATTTGGCTTCTGTTTGGACAGAAAGGGAGGGATATGCCGAACCCATTTAGAGGAAGAAAAAAAACTGATGAAAAACAGACAGCTGGAGGCAAAACACAGCATCACAATGATCTAATTACTTTCTTCCGCACATCCTCCACAATTACAGTACAGCTGCCACCCCAAATCACTGGGTTTGTTAATAAGTAAAATATCACATGCTACAATTCTATTACAGGGAAACACAGTAATCACTGACTGAGCAGGCTGGCTGGTAAAACCACTTTAAGAAGTCATCAGGTGTATATGACAAATTGTTTTTTAGTTGAGATACATCATGTGTTACTGGTGTGTTTAATGCTCAAATAAAAAATTATCCTTTTTTTCAGATGCCAAATTATTATAGATGTATAGTTACAAATGAGGTAGCATGCAGGCCCTCTGATGATGTACTTTTGCACAGGAGTGCTTTGAGCTGAAAGCTAACCTGCTAAAAATGACAGTTATAACATGATGATGGCAAGAATATGAAATATTTTCCATGTTCCCAATCTTGGTTTAGCATGGTAGGAGGCTCACATATACTCTTTTATTTACACTAATACAATTGCTGTTTGTCTGCCAGAGAGGGTTGACTGCACACAACACGAAAGCTCTTTAACCCACTTGTGTGTGAGACTGTTAATAGGAATTAAATGTATCTGTAGAAATACTCAAACTTTTCTCTAAGGGTGGTTTTGCTTTCGGAGGTTGTATATAGGGATTGGTTTTAGTTTCAGTTGCTTTGACATAAAAAAAAACATTTAATCAGAGGAGCCTAAAGCACCTGAAAACTTGGTAACAATTGACCCACTTTAATATGAAATTTGCACAACAAATAGGTGGTAGAAGTGAGAAATTAAAAATCCTTATGCCTTGTTAAAGTGTAACATTCAAAAACTGGATGCTTGTAAGTGGTATCATCAGATGTCATTGATAGTGGCCTATAAATACTTTCTTCAACAAATTACCCACAGATTCTGAATCACATTTTGCTGTCTCCATTTGTTCTTGGATGTTTATACCTTCTTCCATCCGAGCTCTTACCACTTCAAACCAGTGAGTGTAACATTACCAGTAAATATTGTGTATTTATAGAGAACCCAATCACTGATATTAAAAACAGAGGTGTAGATACTATATGTTATTGTACCAGGGTAACCCATGAAGTAAAGTGGGTGCATAAGCACAGCTGTTAATGTAAAGTATAAAAGGAGAACACTAGAGTCATCATTTTGAGTATATTATGCAGGATTTAGCCAAACATTGAGCTAACTAGGATAATATGAGTGTAACAGTACTTTCTTTAAATGATTACATTTATTACTTGTGCTTACTTAATTACTTAATTTCACATCCACTCAAAGGCTACCAGCAGCTACAAGCTACTTTTAAGGAGCATCCAAGTTGGTGATGTGAATCAGCATCGTCACAAATGTCAAAACGACATCTTTAACTACTTTATACACTGTCTTAATTGGTGTTTTATTTTAAACTATGAACTTTTTTAGTTCTTAGAACCCCATTTAGAAGAACATTTTTACATGTTTAGCTCCTGCTTCAGAATAGGCTATCTCCCAGCACAAGAGGGACTGTGTGTGTAACATTACTGCACGGTGATTGTACCATGCCTCAGTCTACGTTAATTGGTGGAACCCAAGAGCCAATCCAATACAACCCGCCACCACTATAACAATAAATAACGGTCGGATAAGGTCTTAAAATCGTAAAAAAATTAATTAGACACAGATAAATGGACCATCAACACTTCCAAAATCAGTTATATTGATAAACCCAATCCCACTCAACAAACACACAGCTCCCACCACAGTGTCCTCCATATTTATTTTGGTTGTGTCGTAATTGACCTTGCTCTAGCAACTGTTTGCCAGCTTACATTACTTTGAGGTTTATATCAGCCATCACAATGTGGGTGCCAAAAAGGACATAAAAAAAGTCTCCATGGTGTGTAGTTCTAAGGGAACTCCCTAGTGGATAGTTCATCTTCAAAAAGTCCCAAGAATTGTTTGGTCCAAAAACACCTTTTTAATCACAATTTTTCTTCAAGAAACTCTTGCATTTCTTCCAGAGATACATTTCAGCCACAAATTCTGTTCAACGTTTACACTTCTGGAAAATGAATGACCTGATATCTTTCTACGTACACTGTTTAGCTCTATTATGGTCCTGTAGCATAGTCATGTATAAAGCTGACAAGGAGAGTTGGTTTTAAGGACTCAGAGTGGGTTGTGTTTCAGCTGGAAGGTTAGCGGTTTGATCCCAGCTCCTGCAGTTGAAGTGACTTTGGGCTAGACACTGAACCCCATATTGCTCCTGATGGCAACACCCAGCAGCATGTGGGACTAGTTAATACAGTTGGCCAAATTACGTATCATCCTCTTCTTTAAATATATAAATGTGTTGTGATTGGGTGAATGTGGCATGTAGTGTAAAAGTGCTTTGAGCTGTCTGAAGAGGACAAGCTCTTTATAAGTAAATGGTAAATGGACTTGAGCTTGTATAGTGCTTTTCTAGTCTTCTGACTACTCAAAGTGCTTTTACACCGCAGGTCACACCCACCCATTCAAACCCATTCACACACTGATGGTAGTGGTCTATTATAAAGTGACCATCACAAGTAACTCATCTGATACATACACATGCTTATGCCACCGAAGCAGCAGGAGCAATTGGGGGTTAAGTGTTTTGCCCAAGGCCACATCGGACATGTTGCTGCAGGAGCTGGTGATCGAATCCCCCAATCTTCTGGTTGAGAGACAACCGACTCTACCAACTGAGACACAGCCATTTACAGGCCATTTAACATTTTCAGAAGTGCACAGATTTACTTTGGATTGCAAATCATTTTTTTTCCATAACAAACAAACAGCCTTAAAGGATCCTGATCACTATCTATTTTGGAGATATTTCCAAGGTACAGTTTAGAGCTCAGAATCAGTTCAAATATAAGACACTCCAAATGTTCCTCTTGACACATGTAAGGTGAGAATAAAACAACTGACAATAAAGCAGGGGAGAAAAAAGCACAATGAGGACACCCTGCTATTATACGCAAAATCTCAGCGCCTTGCTTTAGCAGTTGTGATGCTCTCATGTACTTGAAGAAGAAAGGCGTGCTTAGCTTGCATGCATAATTGATCAAGTCATTGGGTTAGATGAAAGACGGATACGCCATTCAGGACGATGAGGGGCGGAAAAAAAAGAAGTTTCCTTTTGGCCGGGCACTAATGTGAAAGGAAATGGACTGCCACTTATAACAGATGCACTGTTATGGATGTTTGTTTGTTGTGTGAAGCCGCTCCTGCTGTTGCCAAATTGGATACACGATGGTCAAAAGGTTAAGGAGAGAATTTATAAATAGGACTTCATATCAGGTCATATTCAGAAGATTTGAGGCCTTGTTTGATCTACATGAGTGCTCACTTGGTGATGCAAACAGCATGTTGGCCTTGAATTTGAATGTAGTTGCATTTCATTAATTTTTTTCTGCTCCAGATAAAGGCAACCAAGGAAAGACAACTGTTCTTTTCTCTCTGTATTGCTAGATGAAAGCAAAATTCTCAAAAATATGACTACTTATGATCTTAACCCTAACCCAGTTGGTAGTCGGTTATCTCTCAACTGTAAGGTTGGGGGTTCGATCCCCAGCTCTTGCAGCAATATGTCTAATGTGTCCTTGACACTTAACCACCAAGTTGCTTCGTCGGAGGCGTGTTCATGTGTAGACTAGACTAGAAAAGTGCTTTACAAGCTCAAGTCCATTTACCATTTCAATGAATATTGGGCAATCTATGTTGGACTTTCATAAGCTGATATAAGAATGTGACAAGATCCGAAAGAGTGGTTGTCCTTCATCTTTCCAGGAACTTTTCTGCCATTCACATCTATAAATTCAGATAGTTCTGTTTACTAAATGACTCAGGATATCTTCCATAATATTGGTTTATGTTTTGTATGGACAAATATATTCATGGAGAGCCATACTGCTAACAGATTTAAAAACAACCAGCTGTATTTTGATTTTGTGAAATCTTGTTTAACTTCGAGACCTCTTTTTGAGATAAGAGCTCACACAGCAGTACATAACTGTTCATCTTGCTTTCTCCTCAAAGTTTCTTTTAATATTTTATTGATGCTGCTTTATTGCTTCTCTGTGTAATCTGTCATCTTTTGTGCCCACTAGCTCTTCACAAACTGTCTCTCTAATGCTGAAGAACTGATGGTGGAGGCAAGTTAGACAGACAGCTACTTGAAAAACACTCTCAATAGCATCAAACTTCAAGGCAGCTACAGACATATTGTGCACAATGCCTTCATTGCTTTCATTATATGCATGTTTGATCATACTCAGTTGGGTTTTTTCTATAAAAGATTATTGACCTGCTGTACCCACTTTTATATTCTTTTTATTCCACCTGCTTGACAGGATCCGTAAAGTTATATAGTGTCATGTTTTGTTTTTTACTCATTTATTTAGTATTATTGTCTGTTTTATTTTGTACTTACCCTTGTCTCTGTCTTTCAGATCCTGCTCCTCATGTTTTCCTGCCCTGATTGTGCTCACCTGAGTCTCGTTATCCCCTGATTGTCTGTGTGTATATATCCCTGTGTTTCCTCCGTCATGTTGCCAGTTTGTAGTGTGTTCCTGTGTGTCACCTTGTTCCAGCATTTTTCCTAGTAGACGTCTAGTGATTTTTGACCGTGCCTGCCTTACCGTTTTGCCTTTTGCCTGCTCCCTTTGGATTTGTTGGCCTTGAAGATTTGCCTTCCTGTGTACCGACCTGGACTGTAATTAAACTCTGCCTTCTCCTGAACTCAGCCATGTGTGAGTCTGCTTTTGGGTCCCTGTCTCTATCTGGTTCTGATGCTGCTTTTTTTTTTATTGTTATGCACCATTGTACCAAGCCAAATCACTGCTATGTGAACCCATTTTGGCCAATATTCTGTGGAAAGAAGATGAGGCAGATATACTTAATTAATCAATGAGGAAAAAAATAATGTTTCACTCTGTTGTTTAGACATGCTACACATGAGGGTTCTTACTGACATGCACTAATGTAGAGATGATAGAAGGGGATGCACACAAATGAGCACCCCAACAGTTGGGGGTTAGGTGTCTTTCTCATGTGTGTTTCATGAGTTGTGTGTTTTCAAAGTAGTATTGCATTTAGCAAAGAAAAAAAAAGGTGTTCAAGCATTTTACTGCGCTCCACCACCAGGGTCATATACATTTGATTAATGATGATGAGTGAGTTTCCTTGTTCAGTGGGGACAAAGGTCTTACTGCTCCAGGAGGGCAGCTTTATTGGAAATCAATAGAGCATCACAATTATCATATACTGAGCTCTGTAGCTCTCTGACTGGCTCTCAAGTGAATAGGAGTCCTCAGTGGATGATTACACTTTTCCAAGTGGGAAAACAACAACAACTCTTTGTCGAGTCATAGGTTTCATGTGACATCACACACATTTCTACAGAGAACGAAAACCCAGAGAGGAGGAGATTGTGGATTTATGCTGTTAGACGCTCCTCTGTCTCCTCTCCAACAGAACGGACTTCTCATCCTGCCATAAAATATTGTGTTAACTTGATCAAAATATTCCTGCCCTTCAAAGACCAGCTGACAGTGATCCCGATACTATTATTAATAATGTGAACTAGCTGATGTTTGCTAATTAGCACTCACAAATGCTTTCTTGATGAATTTCTTGCCCTTTATTTCCCAAACGGCAAGCATTATTGACCCATCCATATTGAAAATACATTTAAGCTGTCCAAACGTTTGTAAGATTTCATCCTGCTGTAAAGGGAAGGATTCTCCTCTAGATACATTTAAACATCACTGCAATGAATATCTGCTGAGGACTTTCCATTTTTTTAGTGATAGAAATAGTGTCCCGTGTGCTGTTTACGGGTCGCAAGTCCCAAAAACTTCCATCTTATCTTAAAATCTCAGTTTTTCTGTGTTTGTAAAGTGATGTAAACATGTGTCTTCTGTATTTATATAAAGGAAAATGACCAAGCCAGTGCGGCAGCCCCACTGTGTGCAATGGTGCCCACTAAATGTTCCTGAGCTTTTTTTGCCCTTAATGCTTCTGTGCCGGTCATGTGACTGAAAGCTATGAATCCAGTATCACTCACAACTGTGTATATTAGTGGTACATGATCGAACAGTTTCAAGGTATGTAGTCAAACTTCATCAAATCATATTCTGTTAGGGCAGCAGTAGAAAAACATTTGCTGTGAATGTCAGTCAGGAATTCATAAGAGACATAAAGACCCACCCTACCTGTCATACATGGGGTTAAAAAATGCAAAAGTGTGAGGTATTTTGAGTCCCTAATTACAAGTACTGTAGTTAAAAGACCTGAAGCCATATCAAAGTTCAAATTATTTAATGCTTCCATTCCACAGACAGAAGCTTAAAACGAAAGCTTTTCTAAGTGTAGTACACTCATAACATATTTTGGAAGCAGCCTGAATGCACCAAAATGTTATTGTAACATGCACCTGGTTGACTGGATTATATACAGAGAGCACTTTACCAAGAGGTGTAAATGCACTCAAGCCACAATGAGAGAATCTGACCGCCCTAACCACCCCCGGTCAGCTTTCAATGTCATAAACATCTTGACCCTGTAAACAATAACGTCTAAAAGCACTGCTTCTCTGGTCTGTAGCAGAAGACATGGCCTTGTTTATTAACTGTAATTTAAATGTAATGATGTTCTCAAGCTAATCTGTTTTGTTGGCTAATATCACATCCATAGAGTGCCTTAGACCACATCTTTTATCTATTGGTTTATTCTATCTCTGTAACTTTGTTTTCTAAAATAACAGGGAACAAGTTAACTAATAGGACCACTCAAGTAATGAAAAATATACACCGCAATATCAGTAAATCATAATTATGAAAAATAATAGATTTACATCTTCCCAGTGTATTTTGTTTTGAAAGCTTTGCATGGACTGATCAGAAAATACAACTTGTGGATGTGTCTACGTCTGCTTTTCTTTTTGTTTTATCCTAAAGCGGAAGTCTTGAAATCTGAAACTATTTTACATATTTGTTTGAATATCTGATTTGTCTCTTGTTTTTAAGTGAATATTGTTCACCCACTGTTACATGGAGATTTATTGTAAGTCTCTAGGTCTTCATTCAATTGTTCAAGACTCTCCTGATTAAAGTGTATTTTCTCTTGCTGAGAACACTTCTATAAAGAAAAAGTTCCTTCTAAAATATCAATAACAAAAACAATGTAGAAGCAGTAGTTTTCCATATGTCTAGAGTCAGACAACACTGACTGAAAGAGAAACAGAGAATAACGGCCCTGCTCTCAGTAAATGATATCTTCTCTTCGCTGTAGTAAATCTCACCAACTGTATTGATCTCCCCTTCATCTGGAAATAAGTGGCTGAAGTGAGAGAGCCTCCAAGATGTTGTTTTGCTTTCACATCCGTCTTTGTTGTCTATTTGCTGCCTGCAGCCGCAGTAATAATATGAATGGCCATGTTGGCCTCGTTCCCCATTGTGTGGACTTTATTATGATTATAGTCCCTGTGGGGCATGTGAAACTGAGATCAGCTGTGCCAATATGGAAATATGTTGTCAAAATAAGATTTAAGAAACAACCACACCAACACACTGAGTCTCAAAGTTGAGTTCTGATAGCACAAAGGGCTCTCAGTTTTGTTAGGTTGGAATCAGTTTTGTGATATGCAATCCCACTAATGCACAAACTCATTTCTAAATCTGTTTCTTTGTTAAAAATGTACACAAATAAAAAAGGGGAAGTAAGGGGGCGCCTGTAGCCTGTAGTAATGTAGGCTACAGAGGTTTAAGTACTCAAAAGTGGATGGCTCCTGTTGGAATCCAACCTGTGGCTCCTTTCCCTCATGCCATTCCTCTCTCTCTCTCTCGCCCCGATTTCTGACTCTATCAACTGACCTGTCCCTCCAATAAAGGCAGAAAAGCCCCAAATTTAAATTTAAAATCATTGAAATAGAAATAAGTGTCACGACACATAGGCCAAACATCAACTTTGATTTAAATAGAAGTAAACACATTATGTTGTCTCCCGACTCCGACACAATCGCAGTAGGTGGCTGTTCAACATGAGTCATTGTTTGTGCCTGTCATTTGGAAGTTTTTCCTTGTTGCTGTTTCTTGCAATATTGCAAAGTGCTTTGCTCATGATGGATTAATATTGGGTCTCTGCAAATAATATAACCAAGAGTACAGTCTAGAACAGTGACTTGGGATGACATTTGGCAAATTGGCACCATGCAAATAAAATTACATCAGTCAGAGATTTTTGTCAACAAACTGAATGCTGTTTTGATTTTTGCATTTACATTTTACCAATAGTGAACGCACATAGTGACCAAAAATGTGTTTTCCAGAATGTGCTCCATAAATTGTCTAGTGGTAAATGCTGTTATTCAAAAGAGACAAGAAACTATCAAGGCTGACAAATCATCCAGAAGAGTTGCACGATCTTTGTAAACAGACAGAGGCAGAAAAAAACTATTTTAAAGATGTCTCCTATATGTATCCCTTTTTGCCTTATACTGGGATTGTAAACATTGCCGTCAACTTCCCAAAACTATACTTACTGATACCCAGAATCCAAAACAGGCACCCACTTAGCAGTATTGCTGTCAGAACGGTTCTTTGTTTTAGGTTTTGTGAAGAGAATACCAACATCGATCCATCAGGTTATGCAATGTGTTTTTGGCAGCTTTCCTAAAATCACAATTTGACCATCTTTCAATGTGCTCTCTTTGATGTGGCTAAGTCTAGCACACAGCATAAATAAGCAAAACAGGAAAGGGGAATAACATGCAAGGTCCTGCTCTTGGAGTGGTTTTGCAGATGGAATTCAGACTACATGATTACTTGATGCTTTGATCATCACAGGGCATGAGAAGTTCATTTTTGCTGGCTCAAGATGTATTTCCAAATCAGTGCATGCCCCCCAAAAAGTTCATTCTGTTCTCTGTTTTTATTCATTTTTCATCAGTGTTCTTCCACATGCTGTTACCCATGTTGCAGCCTAATGAAGATACGAGTAACTAAATGGTTCTCTTCTTAAACTTGTCTTGTAATTCACCAGTTGGCATTTAGGTGAAGAATATCCTGCGAACCACTAATCCCCTAACCTTTGACTCTTAAGTGTAAGGCAATCAATGGTTGTAAAAGTCCAGCATTAATCTAAAAGCTAACAAGCCTGACTGCTAACAGAGTGCCAGCTGGATGAGAAAAGTGCACTCTGAAGGTTGACTTAAGAAATGCCAGTCCTTAATGACACTGGGCAATGGAAGCAGTCTATTTGTGGATTTTGTCTAATTGTGACTTTGCTAATTATTCACATCAAACCGTGGCACACGTAATCACCCTCGCCGCCATCAGAAAAGCTGACAAGCTTAATAATCAGTTAAGAATCTTGTTTCAGTACGCCAGGGTGGATGTTTTCCTCTATGCATCTGCTGCCCAACTGGGTTATCCACCAGTGGCAAAATCAGGAGTAATTGAGAAGTCTTCATAGAATGGACCCAACGCAAAACTCAAATTAAAGTCTTGATGCAAATATTGTTCACCTTCATGACTAAATCAGCAGCTTCTAGAGAAACTGTCTCAGTAGAGTATCTGTTGTGAAACCTGCTGTCGAGCCTTCTGTAATCAAGGTTAATACATGTCTTCCTCTCTGACTATGTATAAAAAAAACTAACCACAGATCAATAATTCTGCTCAGCTTATAGAATCCCATCAGGCCACTGCTGTCACATTTCAGATCTAAAATAACGTGATGTCTAATGAAGCTGTCTTTGTTCTTTAAATCCATATCGGGTTGATGTTCCTTCAAGGATACAAACATACATCCCCTGATTATCAAAGTTGTAAAAATCCAATTCTTCGTTTCTCAGCAAAAACCTATAAAATATTACTTAAAATACTATTTTCAAAAACAAAAACTTTAATCACTATGAAAAAATAACAACAATTAGATCGTGGTCGGTGTATTTGTCACTGCAACACGCCATTTTGGATTTTGATAGAAATTATTTAATAATATTATTCTTCATTAATCCCGCGAGGGGAAATTCGGTTTTACACTCTATGCACAAACAGGATCCTTTAGACATGCCTTATTGGAGAGGTCTCGGAGTGAGGGGGCTGCCCACAGCGATTGCTTCAGAGCATTTTTGGAGTTTCGTGTCTTGCTCAAGGGCACCTCGGCAGTGCTCAGGAAGTGGACTGGCACCTCTCCAGCTACCAGACCAACTTCTGGACTTGGTACGTGCCGGGACTTGAAGCAGCGACCCTTCGATTGCCAACCCAAGTCCCAACAGACTGAGCTACTGCCGCCCTGTATCTATTTGAATGTTGGCCTGAAGTCACATTACCTGAGTTCTTGACCCAAACCCCCGTCCATTCTTTCTCATGAAATTAGGTGCATCAAGTTTTTGCCCCTTTCAGCCCACCGCCTGTGAAATCTCTGTATCCCCAAGGATACAGAAACCAATGAAGGGTTCATAGAAAACTCTTCATTTTCAACACCAAAAGGCAAGTAAAGTAGCTCTGAGAAGCTTCCTTTTAAGCAATAGGTGTACTCATGCTTTTTTTTTTCTGAACAGTCGGTGAACTAGACTTTCTTGACCAGGATGGCCAAACTGGGCTGAGCAGCAGCAGATATTCAACTGAGCAATCATATAACTGTATTAAGAGCAATTATTTACGCTTTCTTTCTACACTAACCATATCAATGTTAACTCTTCACATTTAAGTATGATACATAACTAAATACAAATATATGGAATTTGACAAGTAATAAAGCACATTGCCAAAATACTGATTTTCAAATTAAATGTTTAAGATATTAATATGATACACTTTATGATCCCCATGGTCTTAGGAAATAGGCTTAGATAATAAGAAGGAAATACTAACAAGAGAAAGAGGGCTAAATTGAAAGTCCTGCCTCTTTGTATCTGACTAATCGGTGTCAGTGAAGGAACATGCAATGAACTTTTCAGAACCCAAAGGCCTCCATTTGATGAATGTCTTTTTGTTGTATTATTCCTTTAAAATGTCAACCAAGAGGAGTGTGAAACAACAAGAATGAGAAAGAAAAGACTCGCCACAATGCCTTCATTTTCTCAGGTACATTACATTGTGTTTCATTACAATATTGTGTTGGGTTATACTGACATTTGAGAATGTGATGTGTTTTTCCCCCCCCCCAAAAAAAAACCTTAGTCAATATGAGCTTTTCTCAGACTTCAGACTCAAGCTCCACCATGTAAGTATTCGCTTCCCAAATAAACCAATAAAAAGCCTCTCACATAGTCTCTTAAGGAAGTATGCAATTGTCCAGTAGTCCTTAACAGGATTATACATTAGTGCCCTGATGTTGTAGATAGTGTTCGGACGCTTGTGGGGATGGAAGCGCAAGTCCACCGGCTTCATCCATTAGCCTAATGTGTTCTCTTCTCCTCTCAATAGCCAATCCCATTAATGCCCCGATGACCACTTTGTCATGTGCTCCTCTCCATTCACCTCTGTGTTGTGTCTGAGACTGAAAATATTCACTGTATTATGGAGTTATGACTGCTCAGAAGGCCATGGGTCATACCCTCTTGTATCAGGGTAGCCTTTCTCAATGCCTTTAAGATACTCAGAATGAGAAAATGAAAGATTGTTAAGCAGACGGAATGCGGGAGATGACTCATTTCATCTGCAAAGTGAAAATACACATACCCTTTATTGGTTTAACTTACTCATATGTTATTCACACTATAATAAGTCTTGTTCTGATGTACCAACCAATGGCAAAGAATTGAGCAATGATGGTAGTGACACAGTACTGAGCTACTACTGAAGTATCTCTGGCAATTTTCTTTTTTAAATATATTTTTGCGTTATTTTTGGCCTTTCAGATAGGACAGGTGAAGAGAGACAGGAAATGTTGGGAGGAGAGAGTGGGGGATAACATGCTACAAAGGACCAATTCAGATTTGGACACACGACCGCTGTGGTCTAGGTCTATAGCCTCTGTACATGGAGCATGCGACATAACCGCAAGACCATCCAGCTCCCTGCTCCTCTGGCAATTACTTTTTCAAAAAATATTCTAATCTATCTTCCTTTCAACCTCTCGTTGACTTGTAGATTTTAGCAAGCTCTCACAAGGTCTGTTACTGCCAACAGAGGCTCCAGGCTTCAGCTTAGTTTAAACAGTGTGTGTGTGTGTGTGTCTTCCTCTGTCTCTCTCTTTCTTCAAGGGGCCATGAGAGTGTAATATGTTTAAATTATTAAAATAATATTCATTGACCCGACATCTGCTTACAGTGAGACCCTTGAAGTGACACTTAAACACCTCAGCGTTTTAACGTCATGGAAAAGCTTTGACCTGCAACCTGTGAGATGAATCACTTTGCAGGAAGTATTTCATACTAATACATATTTATATTTAAAAAAACACTGTACAACCACTTTCTAGGGATAAAAAGTGGTCACATCATATTTAAAGGCAATAGTTCATCCACTTACAGTCAGGATTACCATAGAACATTAATTATCTAACACACACAAAATAAATGATCATATAAGGAGATGTGTTTAGGCTATTATTTTAGGTTGGTGAGAGGGTAATCAACGATTCAGTTTTACTGACAGCAATGAGCGATGAAATATTAGTCCAAAATCAGAAGAAAGTAAAATAAACATACACAGTATTCTTTCACTCTCTCTTATGTGTGCTCATATATTAGTAATTATATAGGCCAATATAATACCAGTTTATGTCTTGCTAGGATTTAAACTTCATTCCGAAAACACCATGGGGCCGTATCCACAAAGCCTCCTAAGTACTAAGAGTTGCTCCTAGTGACAAAATTCTGAGAAAATTCTAAGAATCAAGACATTTTCTGAGAATTTCCCCTAAAAGTTGGGACTAGATCCTTGTCAAGATGAAAGTTATTCACAAAGCTTCTTAGCCCTTAAGAGAGCTCATAAGGTGTAAAACTGGTAGGAGTAGTGAGGAGGACTTTTAACAGTCTTAAGAGTTTCTCAAGCTGAGGAGAAAATGTAAATGTTCTCCAAAAACAACAGCAGGTTGAGTTTGTCTACAGGTGCATCCAATCACTGATTAACAGCCTTTACCTGCTGATGTAACTTCAGCAGGTGAAGAAGCTGCTGGACAAGTGAGCATGTGATTTTAAACATCTTGTAGGGTTTATACTTGTAAAGTACGTCTTACAAATTATCACACAGATGATAATTTCATAGTGTCCATAATTACACAATGTCTGACTAGATTCTATGTTTAACTTTATTTCTCAATTTTTTGGGATCAACCAATCACAGCTTCTGAAAAAATGTGTCATTCCTAGCAGCAGGGTCAATCCCCCCTCCTCACTAAGATAAAAGTTTCTGTCCCTTTCTCGCTCAGAGTTTCTCTGAGAATGTTCCTAAATCACTACTAGGCTAAAAGTCCTTGCCAGAAATTTTTAAGGTAAGTTAGGAGCTCTCTGAGAGGATTCTTAGGATGTTTGTGAATACAGGCCAAGTCATTTTTGTCACAGCTCCGCTCTTAGACTGTGACAAAGATTGGAGACATGGGTATACTTATTAATAAAGCAATAAGGAAAATCAAAACTTGCAAAAAACGTGTCTGTTTGAAGAATCTTTAAAGTCAATTGTGTAAGGTGTGGTTGTGTGGAAAAGTACTGTATGAGTGTTTCGTTGTAAAACCGAAGACAAAGAATCCGAAAAGCCAAGCTGTGTGGTCATAAGAGTCTCTCTGAAGGTCTGACAGAAGCATGAGGCACTCCAGGCCCAGGTGTGTCTCATCTCCTGATTACCTGCTCACCAGGTCTGCAGCCCTGGAGACAAAAAGCAAGTACCAGTAAACAAGTCAATGCAGAGGGGCCGTCACATTTCTTATCTTAATTATTTGCTTTATTTTGTGTTATTTTAGTGTTTTCCAACACATTGATAAATACATTTAATCACCTAGGGGGAATTCTAGTTTTACACTCTGTTACTGACAGACAGGCTTCTCTCACACATTGGCCGGAAATACTCACATACTCAAACAGGACCTGTGGACAAGCATTCATGGGGAGATGTCGGAGTGGGGCTGCTACACACTGCTGCACAGGGAGCGCAAAACAGCTGTTGGGGGTTCATTACCTTGCTGAAGGGCACCTCCGCAGTACTCAAGAAGTGACCTGGCACCTCTCCAGCTACCAGAACAACTTCCAAATGTCTGCACCGAGACTTGGACCAGTAATTAGATTTCTTGTAGGAATAGTTTTTCAGTTCTGATAAATCTGTTTTCCTTAATCTACTGGAACATTGACCTAGATTCAGATTGTGCATTTTCTCATATGCTAGTGGAAATATCTTTACCCTGTGTCAGCTATCCAGCAGATGTGTCCCTGTGTCTGCTGGCATCTGCACCATTCACAACAACATATGTCTCACAGCTGTCAATGCAGCCAAGGTTCTAGGCTCACTTCTCCAGATTTTAACTATATGCTGACATGGCATGATTGAAGAGAAAGACTTCAGAAATGTTATTTAATAAGTGATAATATTCAGAAAATTTGTAATTAAAGTAGAAAACATCATGCATGTAAATATGCAATGCTTTTTGTGTCATTACCATTAGTTTTATGATTCACTAAAACCTTCTTGTAAACTTTGGGGTTATTGTTGGGATTATTACATACAACTTTTGGAATATCTCACTTGGTGAGGTCGTCACACTGAACCCAAATGCACAACTCAGAGACCAAAGGCAAAAGTGTCTGAATCGAAAGGCTGAGGGCTAATTTATAAAGAATGAGAAACAGGTCAGAGCTATGTCTCAGAAACACGAAAAATAAACTTCCAGGAAGCTCAGTTACAAGACAAAAACTGGCACAGAAGGAGGGGAACACAGAGACAATACTGGAGGTGAAGACAACTAGACACAGGTGAGACACATCAGGTAATCACAGAGACACTGGGGGCAAGGACAGAAAGGATCAGACCTGAGACACAGGAATAAATAATAATAAAACAGGAAACACAAGACATAACAAATAAGGATAAGAACATAAAATACCCAGAACTAGCCTGGAGCTGTGACAGTGATGATGAGAGACTGATTTTAAGGTTTAAACTATTCCAGTAGTTTTTCTCATTGTCAGTCCAGGCAGTGATGGGTACAGATTATAAATCCAAATGACTTTGATTAGTTTATGACTTCTCTCTTGCCACTAAAAAATTGGAAAAACTATTTGCTTGATTGCTATTAAATAAAGTAGTCCTTTATGTTTCTCTGAGAGTAATATTATAAGCATGGTCAGCCTTTGACTAGCCAATGCTTTCATTATGAACTGTCATATCCAATATTTTGATTGAAGACTTAATACTTCCAAAACTGTATTACCATGAGCCTCAGATTTATTTGGTATGTCAGGCTAAAAGGCAAATGTTATCATTATAACATGCTAAACTAAGGGAGTAAACATGACTGCTATTTAAACTATCATTACGAACAAGACAAGCTAAAAGGACCTTCGGATGCGTAAACCTGTAGATCTTTAGTGATTATACATTTACTGAGATTTTAAAAATAAATTAAAAAAGGGCACAACAGAAGACACCCATCTGCAGCCAAGCCCATGGAAACATTGCAGCAATCTCCAACAAACAAAGTCTGAAGATAATGAATTCCATTAGCTAGGAACAGCCTCTCATTACAACCCAGTTGTCCAGGTTGGCAAGAAATGAGTTCCAAAAATGTGAAAATCTCTTCAGGGATGTCATTATCAGAGAGCACAGGTGTCTTTTTCTGTTGGTTCCAGCAAACTTCCTCTGAAAGCATTGAGGTGAGGAATATTTGTCTTGGCTGAGCATCAAAGATTGTTGTGCATCTCTAGGCAGACATAGTGAAATCAGGACAACACTCCTGTTACTTTAAACTGGAACATATCATGTCATCTGCTTAGTCTTTTTGAGATTGTCTTTACTTTTTGTCTTCAACCAGTCACCGAGCTAGTTTTCATCTCCCATCAGCTTCCTGTATCTTACTTATTCATCCTTATTGTTATTTGGTCTCTTAAACTAGTTTGGATGAGATTTCCCTGCATTGTATGCCCCAGGCTATGGCGAGGCATCAGAAGTGTATTTGTTTGTGCTGAAGGAAGTCTGGGGTCTCAGGAGCAACAGAGAAGAAAAATATTTTCTCAGGGACGCAGAAGGGACAGCTGAGACTAATTCATCAGATTACAAGGCAGCTGGGGGAAAAAAAATACACTACAGAACCCAAGAGCTTTTGCTGTGTAATATAGCTTTCCTTTGCAATTTATATTTTTGTGTGGGGGCACGTCTCTTCACTTTGTCAAGCAGGAGTTTTCTGCTCGCCAGCTTGATAGACAGAAAGACGAGGCAAGCAAATTCACAGCATCCCCCGAATGAGGCAAAAGGTTGTTTTTGCCAGAAGAAGAAAAGCAGCAGCAGCAGGTTTGTTTGTACCCGCCATTTGAGACTCCTTTCATAATCTTCCAAGGACTTAGTAAACTTTTTAAAACATGATGTTTTGAAATGTGACATTTGGGTTTAAAAGATGGATACAGATGGAAATGGCAAAAGTTCTGCTTCAAAGCCAGTGAATATTTTTGGTTACTGTGGCAACATGACAGTGACATGCAATGGTGGATTCAGAACTGAGACCTGCTCATGTTGAAGATATAAAGAGCACACTCTATTCTCACTGTCAGGTGACTTCACAGAGTAACACAAACTAATTATGTATCCCAATTCTGCACTGGCACATAACATCAAAGGAAACCTTTTCAAAAATAAAGTCTTTGTCTCTGTCTTGTGCAAATAAGAACCAAAATCTTAAAAAGATAGAAGATAAATTTGTCTTGGACTCAAAGTACTACCAAACATTCAGCTGCTTCCATTCAAATCAATAAATAAAAACATTATGATTTAATGTCTTATAGATTGGTATTAAAAAAGCACCACTGAGCTCTTTGGAATTTTGTTTCAAACATTTGGCTATAGCAGAGCATTCTTATCAAAAGAGCAATTCTGGATAAACTACCAATATGCATAATGGTGTGTAATGGTGTGCATGGAGCACTTGATCATCTTCAGTGCCACAAGTTTCAACATTTAAGTCTTCAGTTTTGACAGCTACTTATGCCTTCATTATGCATGTGCATCTTCACTTGGATTCTCAGTCTGTTTATTCAAAGGATGGGGAGGTCTGTGTCCTCAGGTTCAGAATCAGATTCTCACAGCTCACAGAGCAGTTTTTCACAGCTGAGATAGAGAAGTTTCTTTTCCATGATTGGCCGTGGTTTGGGCATAGCATGGGCCTATGCTGAATTTTATATTAATTACTGGATTTGGTCTTGTGGTTATAACACAGTCTTCTGAAACAACAACAACAGTATCAAACCCAGATATATGTAAAGCAGTTTACAACCTCATCTGATCTCGTATTTTGATTGTCACTTTCAACATACAATAACCTTATGTAAAGAGCTTAAGTTATTTTGAGATAGTTTGAAAATGATAGGCCAATAGGAAAGACAGTAGGGACCATGTTGTGTATGTTAAACTTTGCAGTCCCTCATCTATTACATTAGGTCCCTAGATGCACATGAAAAACAATCTCTGGTGATACACATGCTGAACACTGGCTCTAATGTTATTAAAATAACTAAAATGTATGTCAGCAAAGGTCAGCACTAACCTCTTCTTATCTTTTATCTAATTAACAATACATGTCTCCCAGGTCATCTCATTTATTTCTATGATCAAATGACTGAGTAATAACAATAGGAAATCCCAAAGTCCCAAAGCTCTGTTCCATACAATTGTGACATTCTTAACCCTGTTGTTGCTGCCTGTTTTGTATTGACCAAGCCATAAGGATTTGTGAGAATTGATGCATAAATTATAGTAAGCAGACCCAGTATATCCTTGGACATTGTTCCAACATAATTGTTAAAGCCAAGTAATGGACACTAAGGTGTCACCATTTTTTTTAAGGAATCAAAACTAAACAATATCTGCCCAATTTCAAGCTCACATGTAACCATCCGATGCAAACATAGTATAGTGTCATTACAAATGTAACCCAAGCCATGTCAAAGATATCACTGTCTTAACCGTTTGCTTCTTTCTCCACATGTTAAAAAGGCATTTACTGTGATTTAAGTAAAACTGGACACATGCACATCAACATCTGTAAGGGAAAAAATATATAAAGATAAAGAGATAAAATGTGATTCTGTAACCATACATGAACACATATGATGTGCAGAAATGTGCAATACCCGAAAGCTCCAACAGCTATTGTCTTGACCTGTGTTGAGGTCAGCATTTTGTTTATGTCAGCAATTTGTTCAAAGCATCGCAAAAGAATGAATAGCCTTGATGAACCACTAGGGTATAGCTGTAGGTTATTTGTGCTTGAAATAAAGACGTAGGCCCATTCTAGATGTGAACCCTGACACACTCTCTGACTTTGATGTGCATTCCCATTAAGTCTGTGAGGGCAGCACCATAACTAGGAGCTGGTCCATACCTGTGCCAGCCCTAACGAGAGGCTTAAGTGAACAGGTTCCGTAGAAAGGCAGAAAATGTATCTGCTGTTTCAGAGGCACATAAGACTTTCTTTACAAACATTTTGAATTCTTGTTAATTAAAACATATCCTTGTTCTGCACTAAGCATCAGTGTACTTATTGTCTTCCACCATTTAAATTTTCAATTTAAATTTTCAAAAAAATGACACTCCTCAGTATATGTGCCCTGTAGCTATTATTCTTTGTCATATTGTCCATTGTGTCATCCAAGCTGTATTTCACTCTACTCAGGCTATTATTCTTCTGCCTCCTTTGTGGTTTTGGATCTTTGCCTGTCCTGTTGGGGTTTCTCTGCTCTTTTGACACCTTTTTAAATTGGTTGGTTTTGGGGGACACAGTCAGGTCACATTTAAACTGACTCATTACATTGACATGACGTTAAGAATAAGTAGATTGATGGTGTGAGTCAGGCTAAAACTGGACTTTTAAAATACATAGAGAACATGTTAGACTGACTGAAAGTCGAATTTCTTGGAGACGGACTAACACACCTTTATCAGGCAGTTTTAGGGTCAATCTACTCTTGTATTTCACCCCTCAATCGACCCAGAATTAGAAACAGCTTAAATGATACCAGGAACAAAACAAGAAAAAGTTATCAACATGGCAACGTGAGAATGCCTAAAATGTAAAGTTGCCCATGTATTCATTGTTAGACATACAACCAGTTTGCTGCTTGCTATTCTTTAAAATCTGATCTGATATTATAGGCCACCTACTGTAGCCAAGTCGGGCATATTTATGTCAAGAAATCGATTCTCCCCCCGGGTGTTCGTAGTCAAATTAAATGGCCAAATTAAGCTACAACCATAGTTCAATTTAAATGTCCATGTTAATGTATTGACTGTGTGACCTGCTCTTACTTTGCTTTGTCGTTACTTAACCTGCCTGTTGGTCAATCTGTGGTACAAACACTACTAGGAGAGACTGTATGATGTGTTGATCTGTGAACTGAAACAGTGAAATCTTAACAGTGCCTGGTAAATGGTAAATGGACTTGAGCTTGTATAGTAGTCTTCTGACTACTCAAAGCGCTTTTACACTGCAGGTCACACCTACACATTCACACACTGATGGCAGAGGCTGCTATGCAAAGTGTCCATCAGTATTGACTTATCCCATTCATACACATTCACACACCACCGACGAAGCAGCCGGAGAAACTCGTAATCAAGGTTTCTTGCCCAAGGAGACATCAGACATGTTGCTGCAGCTGATAGACGACCGACTCTACCACTAAGCCACAGCCGCCCCACTACTCACTTCAGTAAATGCAGATGCTAAACATACATTTTCTTTAATCTATTTACTTATATTCTTAAAATCACTCATTTTCATAGGTATACTTATATTGGCTGAATACTGAAGAACGTATAGATACCGGCACTAGTTGATTAAATTCAGAGAACTTCTGATACTGTTTTTCCATCAACCATAGCAAGCGTTTTTATTTTATGTAACCTTAGACATAGCTCAACACTTTTCCACATTTAGACATTTCTGTAAGGCTTAAGGGAGACACGAACAGAGTTCAATATTTTTATCTAAAGTATGAGGAGTCAGGATCTCCTTAGAGCATTCTGAATCATCACAGTTAAATCCTAGGTTCTATTTTGAGGTGGAAGTGTCTTATATCACCCAAGGAGCAGTGTGACCACCATGTAGGTTTGTTAGAATCGCTGAAAAGGATGCTGAATATATATTATTTGGGGTGATGTATTCAGAACAAGTGGATCATTTGTT
Organism: Labrus mixtus; assembly: GCF_963584025.1. Lineage (NCBI taxonomy): Eukaryota > Metazoa > Chordata > Actinopteri > Labriformes > Labridae > Labrus > Labrus mixtus. The sequence continues at coordinate 24,839,331 of NC_083628.1, forward strand.
CAGTTATATTAAGTTTAAACCAAAATTGTACTATTCTTTTCTTTCCTTAAAAAATGTTTTCAACTTAAGCAAGATAACAGTCTTAAGTCATTTATGTGCATATATTAAGTTCTTACTTGAAGTGAACTTTAGTTATTAAAACCTGATTCTGTTTGACATGATTCAATAAATCCAGTCTGTAAAGCATACTGGTGTAATAGAGACCATTGAAGGGCGACCATGTAAGAGCTGAGCTCAAGCCTCATGAAGCTGACCTTTGATCTTTTGTTCCATAGGATCAATAGCAAATCACAAAGTCATTGTGATGCCAGAGTCTAATCTATCTGCTCTTTCTTCCATCTCAGAGCATTCATGGAGAATAATATTGCATCAGCAGCTCATTGAGCAGCTGTTCCAGTTCTTCTTCGTATCTTCTCGGCTGCGTGACCTTTCAAAAGTAGGCCTCAGACATAACACAAGCTGAGGTTTCCCACAGGCACAGAAACCTTCTCCAGCTTTCAAAAGCAGCATAATATTCTTTCATATTTACTCAAAAACATTGGATACGATTCTTTTTATCTGATCACAGCCAATACTCCTCTTCCACACCTCAAACGCCTACAGGCAATATCTGCTCCAAGGACTGAAACAAACGCTCACCCGATCTGAAACCTTTTGTCTGTTGTATGTCTATTTCTGTGTTCTTTCATTATTCGATGATATCACCCTCCTGGGAAAATCAATTTTTAGAAAACAAAGAATACTCTGCAGTGAAAACCATTATGAAGTTAATCCTAAAGAAAAACCTTTAGAGGAAGAAAAGAATGCACAGTCACTGACCAGAAAGGTGAGTAGGACACAGACATCAAGCTGACTTTAGTTTTCACAGTAGGAGCTATCCTGCAGTGTCTTAAATGCCTAGATATCAAAGGTTTTCACCCTGAGACTGAAAAAGAAAACCTCTTATTTTCCACTTCTAAGCAGAAGACTGTGGCCTTGTCTCTGTTTGGTGCCAACTGGGCAAACAAGCATGGGTATTATACTCCTGCCCATCTGTGTTTGCCATCTGTGACATTGAATTCACACTGCATTACCATGCTCCAAAACACATTGTGTTTTGATCCATTGTTAATGTAGAAAATATTGATTGCCTTGAATGTTATTTTCTTCAGACTTGGATAGGGATGTATAATGTTGTCTGGCATCTGAAAACCTCTGAGTCATTACGGAATGTGTGAAATTATGGCTTTAAACGATAAACATGACTGAACATGACTTTGGATGATGTCTGGCATCCTATGAAATATTCACAAGAAGGTTCATAAACTGCCGTTGGAACTTTAATGGCAGAGTTGTCACATTTTACAGTAATATTTCGCTGTCACAGAAAAAAAGTATCCCCGTTTACTTGAAGCATTCAAGCAACAAATTGTGTCCTTCAGTGTATCCAAGCATGGAGCATTTTGGAAAAGAAATCTCACCTTGGCTTTGACACAGCTTGCTGAGGCAGAACAGTTTGACAGCTCTAAAGCCTACAGAAGTTTTGATGTGTGCATGTTCATGAGCTCTTACAGTTTGTAGGTCTCCACCTTCTGTGATAAATCCTTTCAGGCTTAAAACTTTCACTTTTGGGGACATCAGGTGCTAATATTGGGGAACATCATCACTTTAACTGGAGTATGTATAATATATCTATATCTATATCTATATATATATAATATGTCTGTCTCCAGCTTTAACTCACATAGCTTTTTAATCAGTATGGGGCTGTAATTGTGCAAATAATATGAATGAAATTCCCTTCAACAATGGCGGCATAAACTTTTTTTTTGGTTCACATTTTATCATAAAATGTTACATTTCATTTTGTGTTTACATGGACTGTATTTCTGTTTTATTGTGCTTATAGTAAATGGTAAATGGATGGTAAATGGATGGTAAATGGATGGTAAATGGTAAATGGACTTCAGCTTTTCTAGTCTTCCCACCACTCAAAGCAGCTTTCACTACATCTCCACATTCACCCATCAAAACATGCATTAACACACTCGTGACAGAACTAATGATTTAAATGCTCTTTTACAGACTGATGGCTATGCCTCTGGGAACAATTTAGGTTTGGGTATCCTGCCAGAGCACTCTTTGACATGGAGAAATATGGTTCCGGTGGGTTGCTCTTTGCATTTTGCAGCTTGGTGTTAACTTGTTTTGTTGCTCCTCTTTGCATGCTTCTGAATCCTGATACTGCTTTTATATATATATTGGTAAAGGGCCATGGAGCATTTTTCCATAACTGAGGTTCAGTGTGCAAAGGCCTTTATATGTTTGTCCTGTTGTAGGGACAGCACATTATTAGTTTATATAGTCATATTCCTGGTTCAGGGAGCAGGGAACAGAAATGTTACATACAGTTCATTTTAGAATTAAGGCTTGAGTAAGGGATAGAGCTGGGGTAAAGCATATAGCACATAGTTTGAGTAAAGCTAAGAATGTAGCCATTATGTCACACAATCATAACAGGCCAAAAAGCAGTACAAGTGTATATCATATGTGTTGCTACCTGCTGCCCTCACTGTGCATTTCAATCCATATTGTCACTGACCCTTTCAGAGGCAATCAGCCATCTATTCTTAACATGTTCCCTTTGAAAATGTTCTTTTTCTTAGCATGTTAAGCCCTCTGGCAGGTCTGCTGACATGGTTAACTTAAATGGCACCATATACGACATCAAGATGACTCAATTTGTCACAATGGGAATACTTCATGGCCATAAAAGACTGCTACATAAAAGTGCATACGAGTAGAGGGACAACTGGAGATCTCCACAAAGACTGATATTCAAAGTCTTATATGATATCACAACAGGGTCCTAAAGCCCAATTCACACATACTCTGTGCGCGCCGCGGTCCGTCAGCGCCGCGCACTACGTTGTACTTAGCTTCCACTCCAGTCAATCATTGTGTTCACACAGGGCGCGCTGCGGTCTGTCTCTGGCGCGTACCACCGACGGCACTGAGTCTATTTTCGCCAGAGCACGCTGCAAGTTCGCGTCAAGTTGGACACAATATGACAGCCCAGACAGGAAGTCAGACAAGGAAACGCACAGAACATCCAGTCAATTTCAAAATAAAACACAATATACTGACTCGCGATCGTATTTTTCATCACTTTATTATCTTCAGAAAGACAAAGCAACATGTTGTTTGCATGTTTTTCTCTTTATTCCCGCGGGATCTTGTAGTTCTCCTGTGATGTGTCATGGGTGCGCTGACGTCCCAGAAACGGATCTAGTGTGAATGGGCGCGAGCCGTCCGACAGAGCAAAACCATGGCGCTGACGGACCGCGGTGCGCACGGAGTATGTGTGAATTGCGGGTAAGTCTCCAACTAGACTCATCTCCTCTGTCGCCCCCTGGTGGTGGAACAAACTTCCAAACTCTATTCAATCTGCAGAGTCCCTCTGCACCTTTAAGAAAAAGCTAAAGACCCAGCTCCTTAATGAATACCTACACACTTAATGAAATTATTGATGATGATGATGATAATGATGGTTTTGTTTAATAATGACCCTTTAAGGATGGTTTTGATGCTGATTAGAACTCTCATGAACTGCTGTCAAGGTCGTGCTTTGCCTCTGTGCACTTCCTGTCAGCTCCTGTGTGACAGATCTGACTCAAAGCTGATTGTTTGCTCTTACTGACGCTGTTTCCTTCTTTCTAGTTCCTTGCTTGTGTTGTCCTTACTCTCTGGTGAAAATCGCTTTGGATGAAAGCGTTTACATAATGAATTGTGGCATTGTAGAATATTAAAATCTGCATTTACAGCCACTGACCGGACAGTTGTGTCTGTTTAAAAGTCAGACCCACTATTACTACATCACTCATAAATCAAATCCAATCATTTTCTTTTTTTTTTCTTCAAGGGTTGGATCCAAGCAATGTTGATTGTTTGTAGAGTGGATCCAATTCCAATTGTTAATTTACGAGTACTCCCTTGTCCCATTACTCCACCCAATTCAATTAAACTTAGCCAGTGTTATCAATTTAATCCTGCAGATGCACAAAAAACAAATCACAACCTTCTAAGCAGAGGATATAATTTTACATTTACAGACGTACAATATATAGCACAAACCAGTTATAACTGTCATACCCTATACTCTGTAAAAGAGACTAACAGAGAGGTAATCCTAAAGTGCATGAAAATCTATTCAAAAGCTCAAGCTTCCGTGTGACTTGAGACTGGTATTGATGGGAAGAAAGAATTAGAGCTACAAACAGATTCACAGATTTGAAGTAAAAATTCCTCTTTAAAGTGTTTTACCAAAGCAGTGTTTCATTTTTTATTTAAGCAAAATACAAACTGATTTGGAAATGCTCTCTGGAATGAGTCAGTGAAGTCCAAACAACATTGAAATAAGTCATTTATTTTTATTTCCTTTAATCTGAAATCCAGCTTCATTCAAAGATGAGTTCAGACCATGCGACACTCTGAGGCTGCAAACCTCATCTGTTTAAAACTGATAGAGTTAATTTAACATGGAGATTCATTTTCTCCCTGGACTCACTCGCAGATATCATTTCAGTGATTGTTATGACCTGTGTTAGTTCAAATCAATATGAGACACAAAAGAGGTCAGATTCATGCAGGTAAACAAAGTAGTTACAGATTTCTGATTAAGTGCTGCAGAAACAGAGTCACACAGGGACATTGAACACAGGGCTTGCTGTAAAAGCAATAAAATCGCAAGTTCATATTCAATTATACATATGTGGCAATAATGTTCTGCCATTTAAATCCTGCAGATTAATGAACGGATTAGTCTTTTTTAAGATGGCATAAATCAAGAAATATTTATAGTTTGGCATTTCATGCAAATTAACACATTTTATTTTCATCAGTCTCATCTAATTCTATTGGTGTGGCAGTAGCTCAGTCTGTCGGGCTTGGGTTGGAAACCGGAGGGTCGCTGGTTCAAGTCCTCTATCCGACATCTTTCCATTAGTGCATGTCCGTAGACTCCTGTTTGTGCATGTGTGTGTAATTCTGCCTCCGTTTGTGTAACATGTCTCAACAACAGAGTATAAAACTGAATTTCCCCAACGAGGGATTGATAAAGGAAATCTTCTTTTTCTTCTTTGAAGCACCCATCCACTAGAAAATGATCCTTCTCACTTCAGATGTTTATTAATAATCCAATGTTTCATGGTCTATTTTAGAGATAAGCGTTACCTGATTGTACAGCATTAAATCCTTTCATTAAAACAAGATCAAGATGGTTTTGATAAGTCGTCAACCTATCACATCATATATATACAACTTCTCAGAAACCCATTAAGTTTTCATTGAAATCAAATCATGTTTTTTATACCATAAGGTCTTTACTTTTTCAGTTATTGTATGTTGATGTATCTGTATGGGAGTTTTCTGTGTAAGGGAAGAGTCTGCTGTGTCAGATGTAGATTACTGTAATATTTAAATAGCCTATTATCACTGTAGGTAGGTAACATTCATTTGTTAGGAACTGGATATGAACAGTTGGTGGACAAGTAGTTGTACAGATGAAGTATAAAGAAAGTGCTTTGGAAACTACTTCAATCTAGATGTTCACGAATCAGACTGTATCATGCAAACAATGACTGAAGCCTTTTCTCATTGAAATATAATAATAGCAAGTTTTAAGTTGTAAATACCATGCTCTTCACAAAATGTGGAGAGGCCCTCCGGTTCTTGACTCATGACTGCACTGGTGGAGAAAAATGTGCTTAAAAATGAACGATTACATTTTTTAATCACCAATACTTGCCGAATTTCAATAGTTAATTGAGATGAATCCCATTTGTAATATATGCCATTTGTATATATGAAATTCTATTATTTCAGAAGAAGAAGATAGAAAATAAACTTTATTAATCCTGCAAGGGGAATTTAAATTTGACACGCTGTTGTTGAATACACACAAATGCAAAAACAGGATCCTTTGGCACTTATGGAGAAATGTCAGAGTAAGGAGCGCTCCTGAGCTGGTGGGATGGGGAGGGGGGTCGCTGCCTTGTCCAAGGGCAACTCGGCAGTGCTCAGGCAGTGAACTGGCACTTCTCCAGTTACCAGACCAATTTCCAGACTTGGTCCGCACCAAGACTTGAACCAGTGACCCTCCCAACCCAAGTCATACAGACTGAGCTACTGCCGCTACCCTTACCCCCCCCCCCCCCCCCCCCCCCAATCTTTTGCATTTAAAAACAGTTTTTGCTAGTTTGAAGTTTGAATTCTATCTTACAACTGAGTTTGCTTTACTTCCTGTCTGAATTCAAACCTACATATATTGCGCAATAAAATAAGGAACTTCGGGTAGATCTAAGGGATATTAAAAAAAAAAAAATTTGCCAATGGGGGCCCTGAAGAAAAAAATTGGGAGCCACTGGAATGCAAGAATTAATACATTAAATTGGAGGTCTTAATGAATACTGATTATCGCATTAATGCTGGCAGCCCTAATTAAAATATAATATGAAGATAACTCAAACATAATCTCCATCATAGAAATTATTAGAGAGAAAAAATACATTTTTGTCAATCACAAAGTTTTCTCTTTCCAGAAAAGCAGACATGTTAGTGAGTTTTTTTGTGAAGCAAAGTTAAAAAAAACAGAAGTAAACCTGCCAAGGCAGACTATATCATTATTGACATCATGACAATACCTGGTCTGGACCAGTACCACAAGCTGCAGTTTGTCAGCACTATTGGAAAGATCGTGTTGAAAAAAATTATGAGTAGTTTTGAAAAAGTATCACAACACAGCCCGGTTCACTCGCTTTGATACCAGAAGGAAAGGTTCCATGTGGGATAGTGGTTTCCAAGGCAACATGCTACTTCCACACTGAGCATATAGAGCTACCCTTCACTATACCAAGCTTACATGGCATTTTTTCAGAGGCCTTTTGTGGGCCCCTTACAAATCCATTAACTGAACTCTATAGTCTAACAAATGGGCATTTTCTGCCCATATATAAGAGTCCAGAAACTCGGCATCCCTTTCATTCATTTGCAGGGCTCGGGAAAGTGATGATGGATATCATCAAAACACTTTTATGTCAGCTTTTATGTGGAAAGTTCAAGCCATTCTCTCTGAGCTCACAGTATAAACATCAGAGTGGCAGCTAGACGATTTTTCCATCCCTATGATGAAAATTGGTCGGCCTTTAATAGTTGATGCAGGCTGAGTGTGGAGATTGTTGTCCAAAGGGCCTTTCAACTGATAATGATGAGCAATTAGAGAATAACCGATGCCTTAATGAAAGCTCTGTGATCGGCTCCACAACTTCACAGTCATTACGTATACAATAATAAGAGATTCAAGGCTTCACACATCAACAGCTGGAGATGTTACCGTGTTCTCTAGAACCACCAAATGATAAGTCAGTCAGTAAAAGAAAACACAGCATATCTTGTGAAGGTCAGTTTTAACAGCATTTACCTGTGATTTATGCCATGTTCAGATTGCAGACAATGATAATGTTCAAATAAACACCTCAATATCACCATTCACACATGTACTCTAAAGCTGGAAGTAATCGGACATACCCTGAGAACCCAAATGTTTGAAGCTGTTTAGCCGGGCATTGAACAACTACCCTGTTTTTTTCTTTCCACCCTTTTGATGGTATTGTGGATACAATCCAAAAACACGTTGTGTTGCTATTAATGCAAGAATTATTGTTTTTGTTTTTATGAAGAAGTAATCCTCCTCCACTTTCATGCACTATCCCTAACCTTAACCAAATTGTGTCTGACATAACTGATCTGGTCTGGAATTCCTTTGTAAATAATAAAACCTCTTGTAGGTAGCAGTACTTCACTTTAGTTCTGATTAACCGTCAGTTCATTCAAATCAGGCTCAACCAAGATTTGAAATCAGATCCATGCATTGAAAGTCACCATGGACCATACAGGTTTGTGCAGTCAGTTTAGGAAAGGTTTCTAAAATTGGATCAGAGTATAGAGTAAGTGCTTAGTTCTTTTTCCATTTAACAATACCAAACCAAAAATAGCCGTCACATATTTCTCTTCCTGTGAAAAAAAATGCTGATGGAGTTGTAAAGCTCTGAACGTTGGCTTTGTAAAGCTTACAATGTGACATGCAGAAATTGCCATGCAGCTTTTAACCCCATAGGAATCAGAAGCTGTGTGCAAAAATTGTGATGAGCATGTGATTTACATAGTCTCAATTAGCTGAAAAGTTTTCTGACAGTACCCCAGGTTGTAAGCATATCTTAATGCACGGTTCATTTCCACACATAAAATACTTTTTCTCTGTCCAATTTCAACAAGATTTGCAATGTTGAAACTGTTTTAATACAGTGCCAGGCTGGGGCAGGGGGGGGGGCTAATTGGCTTTGCAGTCCTGTATCTGTGCTGGACAAGATATCTGGTCCACGTTTGGGGCAGAGTGGTAATCAGCTCTGTGCCTCTGTTGCTTCAGGCATTAAAAAACAGCATGATTGGTTTTTATACAAAAAATTAGCCTTTTTCAACCTTTCAATAAAGTGCCACTGCTGCAATGAAAGGTCCCATTCAAATTATCTGGAAGTCTATCCCAGTCCCAATAGTAATACCTTTGGTTCCCATCTTCAGTGGTGATTCTACAGCCTTTTGGGGCCCTAGGCAAAAATTCATTGGGGGCCCCTCCAACCATCATAATATCTGCCAGTGTTCTGACGCTCTTTCTTTTTTCACTCCCAGACAGATAATGCCTCTTTTCATTGTCCTTTACTGTTGTATTGTAAAGAAGGAATAATACATGAGATGCTAAGCAGGGCAACAAGAGTGAGTGCTGTCAAATGGGGCCCTATTAGGGAGGTTTCCTACTGTCATTGCAAAATTTGTCACATTTTGAGATACTGCTGCGGTTTTAAGTTTGTCAGCCTTGGGGGCTCTTTTGAAAGAATTCTTGGCACATTTCATTCTGTCTTTAAACACGAAGCTGACTAAGTTGATGAAGTCAGTCAGAACAGGTTACTTGTTGTCAGTCTCATTGGTGTAGCTGTATGCCCCCTTTATCATATTATCTTCATAGACATTCAACAATGTGTCATCATGTGAGAAACTGTGCTAAGAAACTTTTAAGAAGCAGACTCTGATTCTAGAAATGTTGATGTGATGGTAACATGGCCTTATGGCATTCAGCATTCAATGAATACAACACCAGTGCCTCCAACTGTGCTCGTCTGGAGCATGACGTTCCAGGTAAGTGAGACCAAAAGGAACAAAGGAGCCCTTTGGACTGCCTTTTTTTTGTTGCTTAGTCACAAGCGCAGCAGCTTGGAGGAACTTTTCATTTCTGTTGATTTTGGCATTTTAATGCTTCAATGTAGCTCTTGATCTGGCTTGTGTGTATATTTGTTTTTTTGTTTTTTTCGAAGCAAGGGCAAAATAGATATCTAACTTTTTTTAAATCTATCTTTTTGTAATCACAGCTATTTTCAGAATGATTACCATCAAGGTACTGTACTATAACATGTTCACATAATTCGACTCCCCTTGGTTATACTACAACACTCAGTTTGATCAAATGTGCTTTCATGTAATCTTAGGGATTTTTTTTAGAATTACATTTCAGTAATAAAATCAGTAATAACATGTTGTATTGCCACACAACTTTATATATGATGATGGTAAAACAAATTAATCTCTTGACCATTTTTTATTCACCTAGTTTTGCCTACAAGTAAGAGATCTAACAGATTCTAATCAGTAATAGGCCTAGGTCTCTATAATAATAATCCACAGGAAGTTATAGCTCAAGATCAAGGCCAAAATAAAATATGATGTCATTAGCCCATTATTGTTATTAAGACTGTAATCTTTTTGTACAGTACTAAAGAAATAAATCTGTATAAAATAGACATTAAAGGACCAATATTTAAGATATTCACTAAATTAAATGATAAAGTGAGCTTACTATATGATCATTAAGGAAACATGCTATGTTGAAGTGCTGGCTTCTCTGACAACAATGCAGCAGCCAGTATGTCCTCCTTCTAACTTTAGATTCTGCTCCTGAACGGTCTGTATCTGTTTTGACCAGAGAAAGGAGGCAGGTCTATGGCACCCTGACACAGCCGTTTTGGACGCCCCTCAGTTTGCCAGGCAAATGACAAAGCAACAGGTGATGCAGCGATGAAAGCAGGCAAGCGAACTGGTTTGGATATAACTGATCTACCCAACCTAAAAAGCCTCGCCATATTTCTAATAAGCTACACGACCAGACAGGTGGTAAAAGTAGAATAAATATTGGAGATGCTTTTGAAAAAAAAAAAGAAACAGAGAGAGGTCAGAATGCAAAAAGGTTTCAAGAGCTGGCTAAACACTGAAGCTTCATTGTATGCGACCTGGCGACCTGCGTAAACAACGACTCTAGGGAGGAGGGGGAGGAGACAGCTCTCTCCAATGTTTCAAATTTGGACTGCGGTACCTATTTAAATGCTACATGTCAGAGTTACATACTGCTCCTTTAAATATACTTGTTAATAAAGAAGAGGGAAGAAAACATGCAGGTAACAGGTAACTTATTAGAATAATGGATTCTTAACCTGCCCACCAACATATCCATCCATCCTATTCTCATGAGAACAGAACATTTTACTTCAGTAGAGTTGTCTCCAGTTGGCAAGAGACAAAAGTATAAATCTAGTTAGTTCAGCATGTACCCTGCCTCTCTGCTGGGATCGACTCCAACCCCAACCCTCCCCCCAACGTCGCCGCGGATGGATGAATGGATGGATGGATGGATGGATGGATGGATGGATGGATGGATGGTTGGATGGATGGATGGATGGATGGCTGGCTGGATGGTTGGATGGATGGATGGATGGATAAAAACTTCTTGATCAATACCAATGACTTGGGTGTTACTTCTGTCTCTGAGAATATGATTCAAGATTTTCCACATTCTGTTGATACACATTTGTTGCTTTTGATCACACTCTTACACGGGCTGCAGCAGAGATCTGTCTGATGGTGTAAAATAATACGGGGGGAAACAGGTTTTTAATTTGCAGTTCACTCTCACTGTTGTGGCACATTTTTTTGTGTGATCCAAAGGTGTCATCTTTTAGGTTTACTCGCACTAATTAAAAGTGGTGGAATGGAAATGAGCAGCTGCAATACTAAACCACTGTTCACACGTCATCCAGAGGTATGTCAACCTCTGGTCAGACTTCAAGTTTAGTTTTTTTATTGAAGTTTCTACCCAGCAAGAACACACTAGTATGACTTTCTTCTTGTGGAAATGTTTTGAGTTGAATCTTGTTTAGTTCTGTGTTTGTACAAGTGAGATATTTGACGACTTACAGAGTGATGGGAAGTGGAAATGTGGAGAGGCCAGGTGAATAATGAATGAGGCTTCTTGACTGATGGGCAGTAAAAACTTATGGCAGCACCGATCTCCTCCTTCTTCTCCTCCTCGGATCAATAAACAACATTAAATCCTACTTTTATGCTCCGTATTAATATTTTGCGCTTCAACAATAAATAATGTTAAAGTTGAAACATGAATCACTGAAACGAATCCGGGTATTTCTCAAACTTTTAATCATTGTGAGGCCAAAAATGTCAAGTAAAAAAGTTTAATTACACTTTTCACATAATGTAAAATCATATTAATTGCTCAGTTATTTATATATTAAACATTTTAGAACAGAAAACAAATGTGTCCTGTAATCATATAACCCAGCCAAACAATCACTATGGCTGTGGTCAATACAGCAGCTGCTATAAATGACCAGTCACTCCCAAACAACAGCCTGAGAAATGCAGTACTATTGCATTGTAGCTAATTCAACCTGAGCTCAAACTTCCCTTCAATATCAAGCATTAGCTAATGAGCCTCAGCTGCTGACTGCAGCTGGCCAACAGTAACAGATCTTACACTGGACACTGACTCAGACGTCCTGCAGAAATAAATTAATAGTGTTTGTGGACGTCCTGGATTTAATGACCCCAGTCAGTAGGATGACATCATACATGAAAAAAAAGGCATTACTTAAAGCTAGGCACCTATTCCAGGAAAATAGTCATAGAGGGCCTGATAAGACAAATGCTTCATTTGAGATTAAAAAACATACCAGTGATTAAAAGAAATCTATAAATAGGCATTATTTAGGAAATCAGTATCCACAAAAGATAGGAGAACATGAAAGATTAAGAACCCAAAACTGTGTAAAAAAGAAAAATATCTACTTTATGAATTGGCAGTAACCAGACACACTGGCTATTTCAACATCTTAAAAATACAAAACACACAAAAAAAAAATTATAAAAGCTCCTCCAGCAAACACTCAGATGACAGACATGCTGAAATGCACTTTGATGGATTTCAGCAGAGTACAGCTCCAGACATGGTGTGACGGATCGCCTCTTCAGTGGTCAACCTGGAGCTGAAGACAGGTTGAATTGACAACGATAATGGTACAGCTGTGTGAAAGGATCAGCCAGCTGGTTGATGAGTTCATACAGTCATTTAGTTTTTTTTTTATACAAAAACAAGCTGAATCAGGTAGTTATGGAGTGAAAAAAAAATCCTTCAAAGTAATATTTCTTTGAATTTCTGGCCATCTATGACAGACATGCAGTCGGTGCAAACTGGGTGATGTTTTTAGGGGGGCATTTTAACCGCTGGACTATTCATCACCTGCAAACAGTTTTTTTTTTGTTTTTTTTGGGGGGGGGGGGGGTTGGAAGGTTTCATCTAAACTGTAAGTTAGAGAACAGGTGTTAAGAAGGGACATTCAGAGAGAGAAAAAAAAAGCACATTCAACTGATTAGGAGATTTCAAAAGCCTTCGACCTCATCAGCTGAGTGACGTGCTTAATTTTGTAACACTGTACAAAATGCGGAGCTTGTTCAGGCCGAGCCTCGTCTTTCAGTCCGTCGTTGGAAAATGAGGTGGGCCTCGGTCAATGTCAGCTTCACCACTTAAAAGAGTTTAAGTCAGAGGCAGGTTCACGCGACATTTCTGTCAGGGTCCATGAGCTTGACAAAGATGGCAAATGTTCTTTTTTTCTTTTTTTTTTTTACAGTGACCTTTATGTGCATTTCCTCTGTGGCACAGTGAGCTCTGGTGGGCTTCATTGGTAAAGCAGCAGCAGCAGCAGCAGCAGCAGCAGCAGCAGCAGGGGGAGTGCTGTCGCTACCTAGATGCATCAGGGATGAGTTTCTTAAACCATCGGCCCACGGCCACGTCTACTCTCATCACCAACGTGACCCCGATCAGCAGAGACACACTGCTCACCAGGAACCCTGAGGCCTCAAACATTAACCTGGAATGAGAAAACATGGGAGAGTAACGCATACAAATTTGAAAAGTAATACAGAACTTTATCAAACTCTTACAATATTTAAGAGTAGGAGAGTATTAGAAGTTTCCTACATGTACATGATAACTCTAAATACTCTTTAGTCTGTGTTATAACTCATTGTTTTTGTGCAGGCAACAATAAAAAGAAATCATACCAGCATAGAATTACAATCATTTCAAGACTAGACATTTGTTACGATTTTTAAAAGACTAAATATTTGAAATTCTCTCTAGAAGCAGATCTGTAAATCTGACAGTGGACTTACAGAGAAGCAGACTATTACTAATGTGCATTAACTAAAAAGCCTACATCCAGTACGTGGTTGGCAGTAACTATGGGGCCATACCCTCAAAAGCATTTACTGTTAGTGAGTTTATGTGAGCTGGAAAATCCATTCAGACACTTACTTGGGTGCAAAAACCTTCCACACCATTAGGTGTCTCCTGAGGATAGCAGCTGCACACACTGAGGCAAAGACCTGGGAAGCAGTGCACAGATAGTGACTGGAGGGATGTGATACTATTAACACATGAAGGTGAGACTGAACAAAAGAAAACATAATCACACTAAAATAATAAAACAAGCTGGTGATATCTGAATTTAGCTCTTTGGTTTTTTTTTTTTAAATAAATAAATATCAAATCAGTAATGGTTAGTAACAGGGTGTATATAGATGTAGAAAACACAAAAGCCTTGGGTGTTTTTTGAACGTACCTGGGCCCCGAGTATAAAGAGGTAGCGTGTTGAGAGTTGTAAAAGTGCAGAGCTGAACTGTTGGGGGTTTTCTCTCAGTCTCATCTCCATCACAGCGTCTTCTCCTTCTTCCCCACAAGCTCTGCTTCCCCTGCTGCCCCGTACCTCACACACCAGAGGCCAGAACAACAGCAGCGGGCAGCTCACTGAAGACAACATGGACACAACCACAAATCAGCAAATCAAAGATATAAAACTCTATAGAAATCTCTGGGATAACACATCTCTGCCTACACATTCCATGTTTCAATGTTTCATTTTCAATGTAACAGATGTTGATGGGGAGGTATATATACCGGCCATTTCATTAAAATCACTTAATCTGGATGACATCTTTATTTTATTGTTTTAGATTATAAAATGTGTTTTATATTTTGTTCTAGATGACTGTTATGTTTCCAGTTGTAAAAGCCTTATTCCTCCCAAAAAATGATTTATTTTTTATCACTTTTTAAATACTTTTCGAACTAATTTATCCATTTATCTCAAGCTGCTTTTTTGATAACAACTACTGCACCTGCGAACAAGATGTGTGAGGCAAACGTGTTGAGGGTAACCAGTGAGGCAGGCAGCACGGTGCCAGCGTGTCCATCAGGGAATCCAACAAAGGCAGCACTCCACTGGATGGAGGGGAAGGTGGGAAGGTGACCTGTTGCATGGAAAAACTGGGTGGCAGCCAAGGACCACAACATGACAGGAGTCCAGGGCACAATAAAGCCACCTAAGGGAAATAGTAAGAGGAATGTGAGAAGGGTAAAGATGACACTGACTGCGTCAAAGGGATGAAAAAAACAGAAAGGAAAATCTCACTAGAATTTGTTCCATGCAGGCCGCTGAGGGTAGTGGAGGAGGCGTGGATGTGCAACAGAGCTCCCATTTCAAGCAGCAGCAGTAGGAAGGACACAGCCATGCCCTCTGGGTGCAGCAGCAGAAGACCGATTCCCAGCAGGCCACAAAACAGAAGCAAAGGGGCAGAGTAAACAGTTCCCAGGCCATAGGCTTCCACAGCAGGCCTGCTGTCCACCTCATTGCCCCCACTTAGCTCTCCATCATCCAGGGAACGACGCATGCGCTGGTAGATTTGAGGGATGAGGTGGTGCAACTCAGCTTGGGGGCTAATTCCAGTACTGGCCCGATAGCTGGGCGGGGGTAGAGATGAATTTCTGGCTGTAGTTGCAGTCCTTGTCTTAACAAACACAGTGAGAGGATCGAGCCAGATTAGGAACAGCCCCAGTCCTAGGAGAAGGAAGGCGGTTCTTGGGAGGGCCAGCTGGCCCACGCTGATCAGCTCAGCAAGATTCCTGAAGCTGTCCTCTGGAGTGGCACTAACAGCCCAGTGGAGCCCCAGGCATACAGACAGCAGTGGTAGGATCCAGCGGGCAGTGAACACAGTCCCCCCTGAGGAGTTCAGGTTACCATAGTGACGGAGGCAGCGTCTCAGCAGGTAAGTCCACAAGCCAAGGGAAAAGACAGAGAGGATGTAGTGGAGGTTCTTCAGCTGGGCATCCTGCAACCGGGAAAGAGGGGACAGGAAGGGGGATGGGCGGCAGTAGCCCTGTTCTTCTCGACAGCCATGGAAGGAGAGGGAAAGGTAGAGGCTGCCAACAAGAAGTCCTAAGAAGGCTAGGAGGGTGCTGCTCTCTTTCCTCACAGTAGACGGGGGCAAGGCTGCAGCAGGAAGGAGCCCTGCAGGTTTCAGAGGGTCGTGGCTGGGGGGCAGAAGCAGACCATCCCAGTTGAGATGGATGGGAATATAGAGAGCCAGAGAGAACACCAGAAAGGTCACAACACGGCCTTCAGCGATCACATAGCTATCTGAGAGCAGAGAGGCACAGCGCAGGAGCGGCACCAGGAGAGGCGGGACGAGAAAGTGGCGCAGGGACAGCCAGCTAGCAAACTTTTTAGATCCGTTCTTTGCGACAGTTATAGTCCTGGATTGACGTGCCCAGCGGAGAAAGAGCAGCTCAGAGCAGAGGGCAGCAGCTGCCAGGCACCACACAACATCAATGTAACCCTGTGTGAGCAGCTGACCAGCAGCCACACAAACTCCTGCTGTGAGAGCCACCACGGCCGGGGCCTTAAGTCCCGGACCATTCTCACTGATTAACACGAGGGACAGCTCAGACAGGATGAAACAAGTCAAGCAGGCAAATGCCAGGACAGCTAAACCCGCTGCCATCTTGGTTGGGTTGAATTGAGCCCAGGTAGCTCTGCAGGTGTCTCTGACAGACGTGAGGTAAGCCTGCAGGGAGGCGGCCAGCTGCGGGGAGGATGAGCGGCCCTCCCTGACCATGGTGAGGTACTCAGAGGACAGGTGGGAGAATTCTTCCTTCAGCTTAGAGAGGTTCTCGGGTGAGATGTCTTTGGCCATGCTTGAGTAAGTCTCCAGGAAACGGTTGACCTGCAGAAACAGAATGGTCACATGAGGTGATGTGCTCAGGGAAACGTGAGGTCTGAAGCTTTTTCTGTGTGGAGACATTAAACAACACACAGCACCAACTGAGCAGAGTACCTGTTTAGCATTGATCCACAGTGCCTCCAGCTGGCTGAAACCTCCAACTGCACCATGTGTCTGCTCATGAGGAGGGAACACAGGCAGGAGAACCTGGCCCACACTGCTGTAAGGGATGGGAACTCCCAGCAGGAGAGCCAGGGTGGGCACCAGGTCTGTTTGAGGGACCACATCTGGTTCACTCTATAAACAGGAGACAATAAAAGACTGGTGGTTAGATTACTACTCAGTTTTTCTGAGATTTAAAGGGTAAACTATAAAATGATTTGAAAGATGAAACAACTAAATACCCCCTTAAAAATAAAACGTTCATTCATAAGCAATACAACATTATCTTGCACATTTTAAAACGTGTGCTGCTACAGCCTTATTCGTTCTTGTATGACCAGTATCTGAAGGTGGCTAATGTTAGCCTTAGTTAGCAAACTTTACATAGATGCTGTCTTTAGGAGGCGTTCTCTGCTATTGCTTTAAAAGCAGGGTAGTGTAGTGGTGACGCCTGGATTAAAAGATGTCTAACAACTCCCGGTTGACACAAGAAACCACTGCATTCATCTTTGAATAGCATCCGGTGCAAACTAGGCTCCTCTTCAGTAAGAGTTATTTGCTAATGCATTTATTGAGCTCTTACCTTTTTTAGGCAAAGTTCTGGTTTAGCTGCGTGTTGTAACCAAGCTTATATATAATAAATAAATAACTCTAAACTAAAGCAGCCAGCCTGTTCAGCATCAACATTTATTTATACAATTGGTGAAAGTGTTTATTCCTGTCTTAAAATATAATATAATAATAAAATATATCCTGTTCTTAAAATAATAATCTCTCTTTCCTTGTAATAGTGGTATATACTGCGTACTTAATCTAACCCATGGTTTTCACAGTCTTTTATGTAATTCCCCAATTACACTGCAATTATGAAAATGTGCGCTGAAGTTCATTTTACTGCTGTGAGATCGACTTTCATCCCTGAAAACGGCTGAGACCTCCTGCCAGCATCCATTTAGAAGATTCAGGGAGCTGCACAGCATGGAGAGAAATCCTCATGCATGGAAAGGATTGATGGTTCATTTTTTAACGACAAAAACTCAGCTGATTTGGCAAGCTATATATGATGTAAACAGAAATGTTACATACAACAACAAGGTTAAAAGTCATAAAATATATAACAAGCCATACGTTTCAGTATCTTACAATGGTTCTTTTGAAGCTCATTTTTAAACACTAGGAGCAATTTGAACATATTGAATGTTACTTTAAAAGAGTTTAAATGTCTCTTAATACAGTTCAGTGTTTCCCCTATATGCATCTAGCAGCAGAGATGCACCGCTGCTGAAATATGACCTCCACTGCTGGGCTCCAGCTTCTCTCCTTAGAAACTAACATTGTATTAAATCTGCTACAGAATCAAATGTGAGCATCGTTTTGAAATAAATTATTCATTTTCTTTGGTAAATTTCTGACTCCTCTTGTCTTTTGCCATTACTTAGGACCCGGGTTATGACAATAGGTTGGTTGATTATTTTGTCCAATAAATGTTAATAATTATTTTAAAGAAAATATATCTTTTTTTAAATTGCACGCAACTAAAACATTGTTCCACTTCACCTCCGCTGCCACAACTCCAACCTTGGGGAAACACTGCAGTTGTAAATTAAAGTTAATGATTTGTGTCTGTGAACATTTTATTCATGTACACTTTGACTGATACGCTGCTCTAAAAAAAATAAAGGAGATCTTTATCTAAACAGTATGTCACCAAATCAGTTGAACTTCAGGGATTAGATCTGTCCATTTAGGAAGCTGAAGGGATTGTGAACAACTTCATCAGCTTTGGTTCAAATTAAAGTGACAACAAGTGCAATAGAGAGGCAAAAGCAAGACAATCCCCCCCCCCCCCCTCCTCCCAAAAGGGAATGATTTCTGCATGTGGTGCCCTCAGAGAATTGCCTTTGTGTATGCCGGTGTATGTCATCAGTTCCTGGATGACAAAAGGATTGGTGCCATTGACTGGCCCTCTTGTTCCCCTGATCTAAATCCAACTGAGCACCGATGGGACGTTACAGAGACTGTCCAGGAGCTCACTGACGCCCTGATCGAGGTGAGGCCAAGCCCAGACGTTGTCAGGAGTGCATACAGGTCGAATGGGCCCATACACACTCCTGAGACACACCATGAGTTTCATATTATGACTTGATAAAAATCATGAATGTTGGATCAGCCTGAGATTTTAAATTGTCACTTAGATTTCTGGTGTGATTTTGAATCCAGCCCTCAATTGAGTAATGGTAATGGTTTTGTTCTCAACAAATCTTCAGTTCACATCAGCAAAGATTTTCAACTTTCAAATGTTCAAGATCTGATGTGTGATCAAGTGTTCCCTTCAAAGGAAATCCTGTGTCAGGAGCCAAGAATGGGCTTTTTATTTGCTAAACTTCTATTACCATTTATTATACAATGTTTTATCACTGCTGATTATTACTACTTAAAAATAGAACTTCATCACTTTCTAAGATCGTATGCTTATTGGGAATTTTATATCTTAAGAAATGATTCCTTCAGTCATTTGCCACAAACATTCCCTTTAGCCACTTAAGCCAATCCAACAGGGCCACACGTTTTTCTTTCCATTGGGTAACAGACAACACAAAAAATACTTTCTTGCACATCTAACTGTTAACACAGGGTCTGCTGTACTGACCTGGGAGGGCGGTCCAGGAAACAGAGGGGAAGGACTGTAGAGGAAAATAGCAGCATCAGTCTCCTTCTGACTTTCTCCTCCATGATCCCCAGTGTCTGTCATCCCATGATCTCCCATTACCACCAGCAGGGTGTCGTTTTGTAGACGGTCAATCACAGATCTGGAAGAGAAGTAAGAATACATGGTCTTAAGGGTCTAAAAAGAGATTATTTAGGGTTCCTAATATCACAATTCATGATTTATTTGATGGGGAGATTTAGCTTTACTCTTTCAATTATTATTCAAAATTCCTCTCTGATGATGTAATGTTTTCTATCATTTAGATAAGTATGACACATCATTATTTAGTTGAGTATCTTAAAACAACAGTGGCAGGTGATGTCTACAGTACTACAGGTGCACTATGACAGCAGAAGATGGTGATGCAGCTGGGGGATGATGTGAAACATGCTCATAGCAGCTGCACTGTTGTCTGACCTGATGACTTCATCCATCTGGGCCAGCTTGTCTGCCATGGCCGGGTGGTCGGGACCAAACCTGTGACCACAGTGATCCACTCCGAGGAAATGGGCAACCAGGACATCCCAATCATCCCCCACCACTGTCAAAACCAACAGCAAGTGACGGAGAGATGTGAAGCACAAGTAAATTACAAGAACGAAATCCAAAAGTACACCAATGTGTTTGTCATGATCATGGAGTTATAAAAATCATATTGAGTAGAGACATACTAGTTGTGTAGAGGTGCTGGAGGATCCCGTTGTCCACCGTATGTAGATCCTTCACATTGAAAGAAGGGAATGGCAGAGAGCGGTGGAACTTCTTAGGAAAAAGATTCTCCCAGGTGTCGTCGCCCATGAACACAACTCTTTTGCCTGTGAGAGAGTTCACATTGAAAAAGAACAAAATGAAATGCTTCAAGACCATTCTCCATCATTTTTACTTGTAGTAAATTTGTAGTGAATTTAAAAGGCATTATCATACAGTTTGTTAAACTGATTGTTATACTCAGCAGCTCTTTAATAAAGTTAGTTTTAAAGCAGCCTTCTGGCTAACTTTGCAGAGTCGAACACAAGTTCAAAATCCAACAACAGGTTTTTTTCCCTTTCAACTCAAAGTTCTAAAATTCACCGTAGCAGCCATATCAGTAAACTTTACATTTTTACTTCATAGATTAGTATCAGCCTCTGTAATCCAATGTACTGTAGATAAAAGGGGCGGCTGTGGCTCAGTTGGTAGAGTCTTAGCCTCTCAACCAGAAGGTCGAGGGTTTGATCCCCAGCTGAGCAACATGTCCGATGCAAGACACTTAACCCCGCATTGCTCCCCCTGCTTCGGTGGTGGTGTATGAATGGATAGGTGAGGTACTTACTCTCTGATGTACGTCGCTTTGGATAAAAGCGTCTGCTAAGTGAATTGTAACATGGTAACAAAAGGACAACAACCTTTATAGCACTTTAGTTGCTCTTTGTACACTCAGCCTGTAGGAATATGTATTTACCCTGACACTGTAACAGATTTGTCATGTTCACATGTCTTGCAGGAAGTATTGCTGTGTAACTACTCACCCACTTGACCAAACTGGTGGATGAGATTGTCCTCCAGTATGGCACTGGATGCAAAGTTATTGCCCACATCGACGAAAGTAGGCAGAGAACCTGTAGTGAAGCCCTTGATCCTCTGCATGGTGGTCGTAGGAGGGTCGGCACGAAACGGGTACAGGCGGCTATGGAGAGGCCTGGATGACACCGTCTCCTCCAGCACAGGCAGCTTGTTCTCGTAGGGACGGGGCTCCGTGTTGTTCGGGTCGAAACGGGCAAAGTCAATCTTGAGGGCGTCGATAATGAGGAGCACGACCTTTCGGAAACGCGGCTCGGCGCGGCAGAAGTCCGCCGGCTCGTCTCCGGGCTGCAGCACGTCTCCGCAGGTACTGGTCCTGTTCACCTCCAGCCGAACAAGAAGAAACCCTCCCACGAACAGGTAGAGGCCCACAAAGTACACCGCACACAGCCACAGGAGCAGAGACAGCACCGGGAGCCTCTTCATCCTTCACACACACAACACAGGTCTTTCTCACCAATAAAACAAAGTCAAGAGAAGACACCTGCAACACAAGATGCTAATGGTATCTACGGATACCTTGACACAAACCTCAACTTCCAGAGAAACCTACATACAACACCTGTCCGACGTTGTTCTGACGTGCCAGGTGTTATTAATTAACTCACTAGCTAACACAGGAGACGGTTAATAAGTTAATGCTGTTAGCCACAGCTAGCTTGCATAGCTCTTGTTACTGACCTTGCAGCTGTGGGCTTTTCGTCCTCTCCCGACCGGAGGGCAGGTGTGTGAATGTGTGTGTTAACAACACCGGTACAGGTGCATCAGGTAAACAGAGAACAAGGGTACACAGCGCTCACCTTCATTGGTACTCCATTACAATGAGATTAGAAAACTGGTGACAGATAGGAACTTAAGCGTGCATGCAACCCGGCGGATATACGTGGCGGACGTTTTTAATGTAACACATTTTTAGAGAGCGTTTTTGCCCTCGTTTTATTCTTACAGGCAAAAACGACGTTGCGCTCAGCTGTGTGCAGTCTATGGATGTGGTAAAGGAAAACAAAGGCTCAATATTGCAAAACAAAGTCTATGTCAAAAAATTGCTCTTTCCAATCTAAACTGGGTACGACAACCCCAAAATAATAATTGAAATAAAAAATGATTCAGGAGAGACGAGCAAGAGTAGGGGTACGTTATAAGTTGCTAACTACAATCAATTCAATTCTCTTTGACTGTTAGAACTGTTGAAAAAAATATCAACTGATTGAATGTATCTTCAATAAAATTAATAAAGGAATAGTATTTTTACTTGCTGACAGTACATATAGGTCCACATCGTCTTCAAGGCAAAGCTGAGGGCATAAACTCCCTGGTGTAAAAAGCTGCCTTTTTTTTTACTTGAGCGACACATTTTTTATATATTTCTGGGCAAACAGACTTTACAAACTTTATTTTTTTATTTTCATAGTAATTTAATATTGCTAAACTTAAACAGTGAACTAGATCATACTGGGCAACTTTAACATACTTCAAATCATTCTGTAAGTTAAATGATTTCCAAACTCCAGCTGTTTTTCATTCATTTTTCTATACAAATTGTCTTAGTTTTTTTTTCAACACAAGTGCTTCATAACAGCATATTCCGCCAAACTGTAAACCTACTGAACTCTGCAAGTGTCAGAGTGCCAGTTTCACTTTTGCATTACTGTTATTTTTCATAAACCTTTAAGCTTTATGGAAATTGACAAACTTTTTACAGAGAAGCATGAAACGTAATAAATACATACCCATAAGACATACGAGGTGAAAACAAAAAACACAAAAACATTTGCTCTGAAGGCTGACTTTCTATACTTGTTTGTGGATGGGAGTTATTTCTGAATGATTTCAAAGCAGACAACTTCTCATGAATGTCCTGGGACAGGTACTGGATTAGTTCTTTCAGGGAAACAATATATAGTAATCTAACATGGGCCAAGTTTTAAATAAACTACACTCTGGGAAACTTTCTACAATTCTGATGCATCCTGCCGGACGTCTTATGTAGCTGCATGAAGTTGCTGGTCCCAAAAAAGCTGAAGACGGTTGAAAAATTGTCACTGACGCCTGCAAACTATCTGTTTCACAGCAGAGGGCTCACCAAAGCTATGTTTTATTACCACATTAACACTAATGAGCCTGAAGAACCAGAACAGTTATTTGGACCAGCCCTTGGAAAAAATGCAAAAGGATAAAACACTGTAACCCCCCATGGGTCTGTGAAGAAATACATATACCCAAGGTTTTAAATTGCGCAAAAATAACTTTATGCAAAGAAACCATGTCCTGCATAATATCCATGTCTTACATGTTCATCTACTGGCATCAGTGAAAGATAAACCCCTTCAAACTCTTCATTTTGTTAGCCTGCCAAAATCTTGGGTAAGACTTTATTTGACTAAAGGCTGCTGTCAAACTCCAATTGTACAATTCTGAACATAAACAACGGTCAGTTAACATTTAATATCCTGCTTTCAAAAGGACACTAAGGCAGTTTGATGAAGTGTCTCCGTTTGCCTGCCGTCAGAAGGTATGAGCTCAGAGACTGTTCAACATAATCTGCTTCTGTGTCTTTTGTTACTGCTCCGAGTTCATTCACTGAGTTGCTGTTATTGGGTTGATGTAGACTGCTTCACATGCTCTTCGCTCTTTTTCTCCACCGCTGCTTTCTGGTTCGTCTTTGCCAATGTGCCATAAATGCTCATAGCCTGCATTCAGGGGGAAAACACAATGTAAGCCATTACTGCCCTGGCTCAAGACAATCAAAGTAATAAACTATTTATGAATTCCAGATAGAAAATACCTGTGTGACCATTCCGGTAATGTCGCCGGAATTGGAGGGCAGAAGGATGGTGTTGGACTCTTTGGCGAGGTTGGAGAAAGCAGACACGTACTGCTCGGCCACACTCAGAGAAGCGGCTGCATTTCCATTCTGTACAATAAACAACAAAAACAACATTAGAATGAAACCTTTCACTTATATTAACAACACTCTTATCAAAAACTGAAAAACAAGAAACAGGCCTCACATGTTCAGTCAGAGCCTCTGACAGCACACAAATAGCTTTTGCCTTCGCTTCTGCTTTTGCCATGATGGCTTGGGCCTCACCTGGAGAAAATACAGTGATACAATCAGTGACAAACAACATAATCATTTAATACATACAAGTTATTCAAGTACTTTTATCCCATCAGCCTCTGCCTTAAATATTTAGTCACACAACAGAGCAACAGATACTTTAGAAAAAACAAGAACATAATGCTTTGATGTAACTGCTGTTTTAAAACGACTAAACTAGGTTTCTAAGTGCACCCACCAGCCGCTTTATTGATGTTTTCAGCCTTTTCACCCTCTGATGCCAGAATCTGAGCTTGTTTTTGACCCTCTGCGACGTTAATGGCTGCTTCCCTCGTCCCTTCAGACTCCAGCACTGTGGCTCTCTTCTTCCGTTCCGCCTCCACCTGAACAGATGTTTTAAATGTGCATCAAAACATTCTCTTCTCTCTGTCTAGAGTCTAATCAGTACCGTGCTTGATTTCAAAGTGGCTTGCGACTTGTTACCATAGTAACTATCCCCTCACCTGCATCTGCATGGATTCCTTGACACGAGGCGGAACGTGTATATCTTTGATTTCATAACGAAGACACCGGATTCCCCAATCATCTGAAGCCTGGTTGATGGAATGGACGATGTTGGAGTTCAGGCACTCCCTTTCCTGAAAGATAAACGTACATTTAATCACTAGAAGTGCAAACGATACCTTTCCTTATGAGTCTGCAGTAAATAAAAAGTGAGATCCAGCTCATCGTTACCCTGAACACTTTGTCCAGTGTGAGTTTTCCCAGTTCTGACCTCATGGTGGTCTGTGCCAACTGTGTGACTGCATACTCTGGATCCTCCACACCGTAGCTGGCCTGGTAACAAACAGAATAAAAGATTCAAATGACAACACTTTGATGAGAGTAAAACAACACAATGGAGCTGACGATCATTCATGCATGTAAAAGAGAACCAAACTGCGTACCTTAAAGGGGTCCAGGATCCTTAAGTAGAGCACTCCATCAATCTGTAGTGTTACATTATCTGAAAAATAAGGCATCGATTTATATATATTACACAAGCTAAGCTGTATGTTACTGATGGAGAGTTTGGTATTTTAATAATCCTTTACCTAGAGATACTGCAGACTGCTCTGGGACATCAATAACGATCTCTTTGAGACTTTGCACATAGCGAACTCGGTCAAGTAAAGGTATGAGGAAGTTTAAACCCTACAAATAAAAGAGAAGGGTTATTGGACCATAGCGTTCAGTTGTGGGATACGACACTATTGCTCGACCTCTTTGAACTGAAATGTGTCAAAAGAGTTCAGTCGTTGTACCGGCTCCAAGATCCGATGGAAGCGACCCATTCTCTCAACCACCCAGGCTTCCTGTTGGGGCACAAACAGGACCACGGTGTTCATGGGGAGGCTGGACGCCCATCGCTGCTGGGCTGGTGTGATCCACAACCTCGGTGCTGTGCACTGGCTTTGCTATAAACAGACACGACAAAATGACATCAGAGTTACAGAGATTCATCTTAATGAAGGAATTGTATGTTCAAATGTTAGAAGTATGTACCTCTTTAAGGACTTTACCAATGTTTTACTAAAAGATATATAAAACAATAAAAAAGTTTATAGTTTAAGTTGTTTTCTAACATGTTTAGCTTGTGCTCATCTTGTTTGTTGAACTCTTTCTAATTTACTGTTTAGCTGACATTCTCTATGCTATGTAAATGTATGCACAGACACGTTGTATTGTATAAAAGTGAAACTATATAAATATATAGAACTAAAGGCCTAGCTACATGACAGTACATCTTTAACATGTCACTGAGTGCTCAGCTAAAAGTCATTCATATATTTCTACCTAGAGCCGCTCGGTGATCATTCTGAAGTGTCAGTTAAATGAATGTTAAAAGTCCTCTTCTCAAAGCCTGAGCAGAGAGGTGTCTGCAGGTTGAAGGAGCACACAGTCCGGATATTGTTTCATTATTTTAGAGTTACCTTCAGAAGAGCTCCGCCGGCCCGACACAGAGTCCGTAACATCCTTTAAATGTAGAGAAATGATTGAAGACGGTTCAGACTCGTTCACTGGACACTTATCAAACTCTACTCATGTGTAGTGTGACCCTTGCTGCTGGTTCAGGAAATGAAAGTTACATCAGTGGTGCAGCGGTGAAAGGTGCCGTGCTGGATACTAGAGCCGAACGGATATGGTTCCGCTTGCAACATAAACGCAGCATCTACATCTAAAGATCTACAGCGACTATTACCACGATTATTCTGAACACTTAGGAGCCTAACAGTCTGAGAACATAAAGAAACTCAGACCTGTTGTTTTCTAAGGAGCCCTGGAGGTGACATGAGATATATTAAATAGATTTTGTTAACAGCTTAGCAGCAGCAGTGTGGACCATGTGTAGGCGGCTCAACGATGTGTTGCTAAGACAGGTAGTGAATTACAGTAGACAAGTCTTCATGAAACAAAGGTATAATTAATCATCTGTAGCTCAGCTCTGAAAACTACGGAGCCCTGGAGGTGACATGTTTTTTTTTTATCTCGCACGCACGACATAGTATCTCGCACGCGCGAGTTACTATCTCGCACGTGCGACTTACTGTATCTCACTTGCACTCTGGCTCAAAGGATTAGAGGAATTGTATGAAGGTAGATATGTTGCAAAATGTAAGAGCTTGTAGAATGAGATGTGAGCTTGTAGAATGAGATGTGAGAGCTTGTAGAATGACATGTGAGAGCTTGTAGAATGAGATGTGAGAGCTTGTAGAATGTGATGTGAGAGCTTGTAGAATGTGATGTGAGAGCTTGTAGAATGTGATGTGAGCTTGTAGAATGAGATGTGAGAGCTTGAAGAATGTGATGTGAGCTTGTAGAATGAGATGTGAGAGCTTGTAGAATGAGATGTGAGAGCTTGTAGAATGAGATGTGAGAGCTTGAAGAATGTGATGTGAGCTTGTAGAATGAGATGTGAGAGCTTGTAGAATGAGATGTGAGAGCTTGTAGAATGAGATGTGAGAGCTTGTAGAATGAGATGTGAGCTTGTAGAATGACATGTGAGAGCTTGTAGAATGACATGTGAGAGCTTGTAGAATGTGATGTGAGCTTGTAGAATGAGATGTGAGAGCTTGTAGAATGAGATGTGAGAGCTTGTAGAATGAGATGTGAGCTTGTAGAATGACATGTGAGAGCTTGTAGAATGAGATGTGAGCTTGTAGAATGACATGTGAGAGCTTGTAGAATGAGATGTGAGCTTGTAGAATGAGATGTGAGAGCTTGTAGAATGAGATGTGAGCTTGTAGAATGACATGTGAGAGCTTGTAGAATGACATGTGAGCTTGTAGAATGAGATGTGAGAGCTTGTAGAATGAGATGTGAGAGCTTGTAGAATGTGATGTGTGAGCTTGTAGAATGAGATGTGTGAGCTTGTAGAATGAGATGTGAGAGCTTGTAGAATGAGATGTGAGAGCTTGTAGAATGAGATGTGAGAGCTTGTAGAATGAGATGTGAGAGCTTGAAAAAGTGAACTTGTATGTAAAAATCATAATTTACTCAGATTTTTAAAAAATAACTTGTGCCTATTATCTTTTACAACCATAACTCTCCAATTACAACTTCTCAAATCTTCACAAACTACTTTTCTCGCGTGAATCTGCGCTGCTTGAGTTTTGCAACACATTTTGACGTCTCGTCTGTAGCAAAACAAATTTGTACTTGTAGAAATGCCCCCCTCCCCCCCGCTCTCCCGTGTGTGGGGGGGGGGGGGAGGGGGGATTGACCAATCAGAAGGGAGGAATTGCAGGTACCGGGGTGAAGATGGTTTCATATTTGACAGTCGCCTGTGTTCGCGTCAATTACCTTCAATAGCTCCGAGTCAAAGCCTCGATTTCTCACAGTTTGGGGATATGTTGGAGAGCAGATTAAGGCAGACGTTTCACAGTTTTGATAAACTTCAAATAACCAAAAATGACGATGCAGCTGGGAGCGCAAAGAACTGAATGTCTGTCCAACGCGCCGGTGACTATAGGCGGAGTTAGGGACCGTCGTAACAACTTTCACAGCTCATAGTTTGTGAAGAAGGCCATTAACAAATGCCTTAATACCATTAGTTGTGAGAGGATGTCCAGGACACATGAGAGGTGATTTGATGTCAATAAAATCAAAAATTAGAAATCTACTGAGATTATAACCTTGAAATGTGCTTATTTAAGGCAATATGTCATTGATAATGATGATTTGCAGAGTTATTTTTATTTTTATTTATTTTTATTTTGTATTCATTGGTCTGAAATGTTAAGGGCTGTCACCTTCTATAATAGCGATGGATTGAGATGTCTATGTTGAAAAACAAAGAAGTTATTGAATATTGAAATGAGCTGTATTGCACTTTTACGACGGTCCCTAACTCCGCCTATAGTCACCGGCGCGTTGGACAGACATTCAGTTATTTGCGCTCCCAGCTGCATCGTCATTTTTGGTTATTTGAAGTTTATCAAAACTGTGAAACGTCTGCCTTAATCTGCTCTCCAACATATCCCCAAACTGTGAGAAATCGAGGCTTTGACTCTGAGCTATTGACGGTAATCGACGCGAACACAGGCGACTGTCAAATATGAAACCATCTTCACCCCGGTACCTGCAATTCCTACCTTCTGATTGGTCAATTCCCCCTCCCCACACACACACGGGAGAGCGGGGGGGGAGGGGGGCATTTCTACAAGTACAAATTTGTTTTGCTACAGACGTCTCGCAAAATGTGTTGCAAAACTCAAGCAGCGCAGATTCACTCGAGAAAAGTAGTTTGTGAAGATTTGAGAAGTTGTAATTGGAGAGTTGTGGTAGAAAAAGATAATAGGCACAAGTTATTAAAAAAAAAATCTGAGTAAATTGTGATTTTTACATACAAGTTCACTTTTTCAAGCTCTCATCACATTCTACAAGCTCTCACATCTCATTCTACAAGCTCACACATCTCATTCTACAAGCTCTCATCTCATTCTACAAGCTCACATCTCATTCTACAAGCTCACATCTCATTCTACAAGCTCTCACATCTCATTCTACAAGCTCACATCTCATTCTACAAGCTCTCACATCTCATTCTACAAGCTCTCACATCTCATTCTACAAGCTCACATCTCATTCTACAAGCTCACATCTCATTCTACAAGCTCTCATGTCATTCTACAAGCTCTCACATCTCATTCTACAAGCTCACATCTCATTCTACAAGCTCTCACATTTTGCAACATATCTACCTTCATAGAATTGCCACTGACAAAAATGGATGTAGGGAGTGGGGAGTATGAGTTAGGAGTCATCAGTTTTGTTTACCTGTGCTTGAATGCAGTCTGGAGAAAGATGGTTGATCATTCATTGTAATATTCATTGTTTTTCATGTTTGGCATGCATGTTCTTTTACTGCGGTTCTGCCAATAGCACTCTGTTCAATAGTCTGTTATTTAACTTGGCTTTGAGTTAAGCTTTTTTACTTAAATGCTATTTCAACCGGTCTGAATGGTCTAGTGTGTTAATACCATATAACTAGCACATTTGCAGTATTTGGAGGTGTCTCCTATGAAGATAAAGTATCAAGTTGACTAAACGCTATTTCCGTACCTCTAGAGTGTAGAAATTGAACCAAATGGATTACAAATGGGTAAGGGTACATGTATGGTAATTACACACAATGTTTTATTAATGAAATAAAAAGTTTGAAACACATTATACAGTGACAAATCCAGAGGTAGACACTCAGTCAACTCAAGGTCTTACAGTAATACATAGCTGCATGTTACAGGTGTGAAGTCACAGCA